>NC_045552.1:19861160-20161160 GCF_009769535.1 Thamnophis elegans | reverse complement strand
GGGAAGAGGGCAAAATTTATGTTGTTTAAAGCTTATTAGAATAAGAAGCCGCTTGGGATTATCTTAAGATAACTGTAAAAAGAATGCGGAATGATTTATGTTGTTTAAACTTTGTTAGAAGCGACTACCTTAAAATAGAAGGTTAACTGATTCTTGCTGAAAGTATTATTGGAATATGTGGAATGATTTATGCTACAAATCGCTCTGAGTTATATTTTAAACAAATGGTAGTATAAATTTGATAGTGGTAAATATCAGACAAGTGGGGGATGAGGGTAAAATACATGTGGAATGAACTAAGTTATTTAAATTCTATTAGAAGGGGAAGTCGGTTGGAATTATCTTAAGATAGAAATTGATTCCTGTGTAAAGTAATATCTGATTTACGCTGCTTAACTTTATTAAGAAGGGGAAATCTGGTTAGATTATTTTGAATTACTGTTTGAAAAAGGGGTAAAGAAAGATCACTTACGTTGTTTAAATTTTACTAGAAGGGAAAGTTTGATTACTTGTCTGTAAAGTTATATTTGAATATATGGCATGAACCACGTTGCTTAAATCTTATTGGAAGGGATCATAAGGTTTAGGAAGGGAACGGGAGAGCCTACAGAAGGTCGGGGTAAATAGCAAAGAAGTAAGAGATGAGAATAAAATATAGATAGAATGATTTATACTATTTAAGCATAGATAAAGATGGGGGGCTGAGATCAACACAAAGAGTGGTTTCTTTTTTTCTTTTTTCTCTTTTCTCTTTTCTTTTTTTCCTTTTTTTTTTTTTCTTTCTCTGCTTTTCTTTTTTTTTTTGATATATTACTTTTATTTTTTAATCCATATGTATACAAGATATTTTAGATAGAAGGTAGTGCCAGGTGTGGGCCCTGGGAAGTCGGGAGGATTAGGGATGGGGATTGTGGGGGGTGGGGTGGGGGGGTGTTAATATAGTTTTAATAAGAACAAGAATGTATTTATATACGGTGGTTCTTTTTTTTATTATTATTATTATTATTTTCCTTGGTTCACTTTACTTTTATCAGATCAAACAATACTCGAATAAAGGCATACACCAAGGAGGGAGGTAGAGGGAAGGAAGAGGGAGGAGTAAGGAAGGAGTAAGGGGAATGTAAGGAGTAAGAGGAATGTAAGGAGGGTGTCTGGGGAGTAAGGGGAGAAGGAAGGTTTGAGGGGAAAGGGAAGTAGGAGGGGAGTGTTAGAGGGAGAAAGGAAAGTTGGAGGGGGTAGATGGGGTGTATGGAGGATGCAAGGGTTAGGTGGGGTTGTGAATGATGAGTTGTGTTTCCTTTTTATTTGTTCGTTTTATTCCCTTTTTCTTTTTTTTTCTTTTCTTATAGTAAATACCCTGTATATAAATGATTGCAAATGGAATGTGAAAATTGAATAAAATATTTTATACAAAATAAAAAAAAAAAAAAAAAAAAAAAGATATACTTTCGGGAGGCAGCCCTTGCCTCATCCCAGCATAATCAGGATGCAAAGTGCCTGGCATACAAGGGGTCAGTAATATTTATTCTATATTTGCCTTGCACATTTCTAGCCAAGATAGGAATTCACAAGAATTTAAGACACAAAGCAGAAACATTTGGGTGGTTTTTTTAAAAAAAAATCATTCTGTTTCTAAACCAGTGAGCAACTCAACCATGACCAAATTTGCATTCCTCAAGTGCCAGTCGAACTACAGATAATATTCCACTCTAAAAATTGTCACTATTCTGTCTAAACACCTGTAGGAAACACAAGGAAATGGAAGGTTCTTTTCAGCATGTCAAATTCTCTATAAGGAGAGTGAGCTACAGTAGTGTGCAGGATATGCCTTCAGTGTACTTTGTGGTGGCGATGCTTGAGACCAAAGGGCTCTTCAAAAGCATTGAAATGACCATTTGTGGGTTTTGCAGTTGAGTATCTGCTCCTCACCAGTAATGATTTTCTACCGGTTTGGAACCGTGAGCACATGTGTGCATGTGCTTGTTTTGCTCGTGCGCCACTGGTGGGTTGCAGGCGGTACGCCCTGGTACGGGCATACCAGAGCCTGCCCGGAGCACCGGGTACCATTCCAGTACAGTGCTTTGAAAGGCCCACCTGCACGACAGCGCTCCTTACCGTGGTTTAAAGCTGTCAGCGCTTCCATGCACATGCACGGCGCCTACAGCGCCTGCGCAATGCTCCGCTGAGCAGCTGGAGCATCGCTGAGGCTTGTGGAAGCATCATTTGATACTACAATGCATACACACACTGCGCACATGTGCACGTGCAATGCACATGTGTGCATGGGCTCAGCATGCATGCATGTGGGTGATGCAGGGGCCGTTCCAACCATACTGGTTGGAACGGAATCCGGAACCCACCACTGTCATGCATGGGGCTTCTGTGCATGCACAGAGCATCCGTGATGACATCTGGGTGGATGGGCGGAGCCTCCCACCACCTCCACTACCGGTGGGCCTGAACCGGGGCAAACTGGCAGAATACCACCTCTGCTCCTCACCCTGCCCCCTTAGTTCATCCCCCCCCCCCAAAAAAAATTCCCCATTTGGTGAGGTTACCTATGTCAGGACAGATAGATCTCAATTTATAACCATTTGTTTAGTGATTGTTCGAAGTTTACAGCAGCACTGAAAAAATGTGACACGACCATTTTTCACACTTACAACCTTTACAGCATCCTTGTGGTCACATGATCAAAACTTGAACGCTCGGCAACTGGCATCTATTTATGACAGTTATGGTGTCCCAAGGTCATGGGATCCCCTTCTGCGACCTGACAAACAAAGACAGTGGGGGCGGCGGATTCACATAACCATCGAGTTACTAACTTAACGAGTGCAGAGATTCACTTAACAACTTTTGCAAGAAAGGTTGTAAAATGGGGCAAAAGCAACTGTTAGCGCAACAGAAATTTTGGGTTCAACTGCAGTTGTAAGTTGAGGATGATCTGTAGTAGGTATATTCTCCACCGTGAGTTATTTATAAAAAATAAAAAAGGCAGGATTTTAAAAGGGGAGATTAGACCAGTGGTGAAATTCAAACTTTTTTACTACCGGTTCTGTGGGTGTGGCTTGGTGGGCATGGCGTGGCTCGGTGGGCGTGGCAGGGAAGGATACTACAAAATCCCCATTCCCTCCCGATCAGCTGGGACTTGGGAGGCAGAGACTAGATGGGGGTGGGGCCAGCCAGAGGTGGCATTTGCCGGTTCTCCGAACTACTCAGAATTTCCGCTACTGGTTCTCCAGAACATGTCAGAACCTCCGGGATTTCACTCCTGGGTTAGACATTTACAAGGATGCCTGAATCGTGACTCCACATCCCACTGTGGGTTTTTGGTCTCTGGGAAATTCAATGATGTGGAATTCTCCTTGGCTACTCGGGTTTAGAGAGGGAAGCCACAAATGCCTTTTTCTTTCAGGATTCAGATGCTCTTAATGCCTATTGATTACAAAACGGCAGAGCCGCCTTCTGCCTGGTGCTTGTGGCAACTCAGGTCTGTAACATCAATTGACATGACGCTGTGTTGGGCCATCCGGGGATGAAGAGCAATTGCCCACACCTTGGCAGGTCCCGCAAAAAAAAAGGCTAGGAGGGACTAAGTGCTATTTCTTATTACACCACAACCACTAAGTGAGCTGCAGTGAGAGAACCACCAGGAAACAACCTTCAGCGTGAGAAATGCTAGAACTGCATCCATCACAGGGAACTTAGCAATAGCAATAGCACTTAGACATATATACCGCTTCACAGTGCTTTTACAGCCCTCTCTAAGCTGTTTACAGAGTCAGCCTCTTGCCCTCAACAATCTGAGGCCTCGTTTTACCCACCTTGGGAGGATGGGAGGCTGAGTCAACCTTGAGCCTGGTGAGATTTGGTCTGCCAAATTGCAGTCAGCTGGCAGTCAGCAGAAGTCGCCTGCAGTACTGCACTCTAACCAATACACCACCACAGCTCTTAAAGGGGTAGAACAACTAGATGAAGTACCGTATGCAAGGATTGGGCAACTTTAGTGGGATTCTCCAAGGCCATGATCTGCATCCTGACCTTCTGAAAGGTCACAGGAAAACCATCGGGGGGGGGGGGGTCTGATGACATCAAGAAAAGAGCATAACTGATTTGTGGAATGTAGGGTTTATTTGTAGAAATTTGGTTTAAAAATGGAGGGAAAGGCAGAACCTTTACATGGACAAGAGGATTAATCACCCAAGGTTGCTAACGCTAGCAGGTGTTGTTTCAGGGATTTTCTGCATCTGCATTTTCTGTGCATCAGATGAGGAGAGCACATCTTTCTCCTTGTGTCCTGGCCACTTTTTACAGACGCACAATTGAGAGCATTTTAACAAACTGCATCATTGTTTGGTTGGGTGGTAGCAGTGGCTCAGATAGAAAGCCCATAAAGAGAGTGGTAAGGACAGCAGAGAACATTGTAGAAAGTTTGCTTCCCGTTATTCAGGATACTGCTTATATGTGCTTAGAGCACACACTCACTTTACAGGCTGTTTCTGTTGCTCCCATCTGGGAGGAGGTTTTGAAGTATTTATAGCAGGACTACCAGATTCTGTAACAACTTTGTTCCCTAAGCCATCTGTTTGGTAAACTCACCGGAGTTTAAGAGTAAAAATGCTACTGGTTCGCCCAAACCGATAGTAAAAATGCTACTGGTTCATCTAAACTGGTAGTAAAAATGTTACTGGTTTGCCCGAACTGGTAGTAAAAATGCTACTGGTTCACCCAAACCAGTAGTAAAAATGGCACTGGTTCATCCAAACCGATAGTAAAAATGTTACTGGTTCACCCAAACCAGTAGTAAAAATGCCACTGGTTCATCCAAACCAGTAGTAAAAATGCTACTGGTTTGCCCGAACTGGTAGTAAAAATGCTACTGGTTCACCCAAACCAGTAGTAAAAATGCCACTGGTTCATCCAAACCAGTAGTAAAAATGCTACTGGTTCACCCAAACAAGTAGTAAAAATGCTACTGGTTCATCCAAACCAGTAGTAAAAATGCTACTGGTTTGCCCGAACTGGTAGTAAAAATGCTACTGGTTCACCCAAACCAGTAGTAAAAATGCCACTGGTTCATCCAAACCAGTAGTAAAAATGCTACTGGTTCACCCAAACAAGTAGTAAAAATGCTACTGGTTCATCCAAACCAGTAGTAAAAATGCTACTGGTTTGGCCGAACCGGTAGTAAAAATGCTACTGATTCACCTGAACCAGTAGTAAAAATGCCACTGGTTCACCCAAACCGGTAGTATACTGGTTCACCCAAACTGGTAGTAAAATGCTACTGGTTTGCCCGAACCAGTAGTAAAAATGCTACTGGTTCACCCAAACCAGTAGTAAAAATGCTACTGGTTTGCCCGAACTGGTAGTAAAAATGCTACTGGTTTGCCTGAACTGGTAGTAAAAATGCTACTGGTTCACCCAAACCGGTAGTAAAAATGCCACTGGTTCACCCAAATCAGTAGTAAAAATGCTATTGGTTCACCCAAACCAGTAGTATACTGGTTCACCCAAACCGGTAGTAAAAATGCTACTGGTTTGCCCGAAGCGGTAGTAAAAATGCTACTGGTTTGCCCAAACCGGTAGTAAAAATGCTACTGGTTCACCCAAACCAGTAGTAAAAATGCTACTGGTTCACCCAAACAGGTAGTAAAAATGCTAGTGGTTTGCCTGAACCGGTAGTAAAAATGCTACTGGTTCATCCGAACTGGTAGTAAAAGTGCTACTGGTTTGCCTGAACTGGTAGTAAAAATGCTACTGGTTTGCCTGAACTGGTAGTAAAAATGCTACTGGTTCACCCAAATCGGTAGTAAAAATGCTATTGGTTCACCCAAACCAGTAGTATACTGGTTCACCCAAACCGGTAGTAAAAATGCTACTGGTTTGCCCGAACCGGTAGTAAAAATGCTACTGGTTCACCCAAACCAGTAGTAAAATGCTAGTGGTTCACCCAAACTGGTAGTAAAAATGCTACTGGTTTGCCCAAACCAGTAGTAAAAATGCTACTGGTTTGTCCAAATTGGTAGTAAAAATGCCCGAACCGATAGTAAAAATGCTACTGGTTCATCCAAACTGGTAGTAAAAATGCTAGTGGTTCACCCAAACTGGTAGTAAAAATACAACTGGTTCACCCAAACCGGTAGTAAAAATGCTATTGGTTTGTCGAAATTGGTAGTAAAAATGCTATTGGTTCGCCCGAACCGGTAGTAAAAACGCTACTGGTTTGCTGAACCAGTAGTAAAAATGTTACTGGTTCGCCCGAACAGGTAGTAAAAATGCTATTGGTTTATTCAAGCTGGTGGTAAAAAGGCTATTGGTTCGCCCAAACTGGTAGTAAAAATGCTAGTGGTTCACCCAAACCAGTAGTAAAAATGCCACTGGTTTGCCGAACCGGTAGTAAAAATGTTTCTTGTTTATTCAAGCTGGTGGTAAAAAGGCTATTGGTTCGCCTAAACTGGAGGTAAAAATGCTACTGGTTTCCCCGAACCGGTAGTAAAAATGCTACTGGTTTGCCCGAACTGGTAGTAAAAGTGCCACTGGTTCATCCAAACCTGTAGTAAAAATGCTACTGGTTCACCCGAACCGGTAGTAAAAATGCTATTGGTTTGTCTGAATTGGTAGTAAAAATGCTACTGGTTCACCCAAACCGGTAGTAAAAATGCTACTGGTTCATCCAAACCAGTAGTAAAAATGCTACTGGTTCATCCAAACCGGTAGTAAAAAGGCTACCGGTTCACCTGAACCGGTAGTAAAAAAAAGTGCTACTGTTCAGGTGAACCGGTATTTCCGACAATCAGCTGTGATATGTGATTTATATTAGCTAGAATTGTCAGATTTCCTGCTTTCTAGCTAATCTAAATCGCCTGGCACAACCGATCATCGGAAATATCTCTCTGTTCTACTTACTCTGGCTCAGTAGCAGTAGCAGGCTCATCCCGTTTTGACGCTCTGCGCATGCACAGAAGGTCCTGCACGCTTACATTTGCGAACTGGTAGCAAAGGTAAGTTGATTCCATCCCTGCCCAGAACCACCAACTCCAACCAGCTAGGAGAGTTATTGACTTCCCTGATAGCTGGAAACCAACAAAACTTCAAAGATATACTTTTTTCTCTGGACTATTGCATTCCTCAGGAAAGCTGGCTGAGGAATTCTGGGAGTTGAAGTTCACAAGTCTTAAACTTGCCAAGGTTGAAGACCCCTGTTCTAGAGGACATCTTTCTAAAATATTTTCTATTATTGTCATCTATTTTAAATTTTATACATTGACTTTTTCCAGTTGGCCCTGTTAACCAAGTGTTCTGGCTCCTGCACAGGGTGGCCTATTAGCATCGAATTATAATGCCAAATCCATTCCTCTATCTATTATTCATTGGGAATTTAAAAGCAATCAAAAGGCACTCTGGATCATTTTGCTATTAAAGCAATCTGCTTCAGCGTTTGCCTCCTGCCAAAGCAAAGTTTTTCTCTCTCACTTAAAATACATTAATGCCCCATTACAGGAATGGGATTTGAAGCCGTGCTTATATATAGGAACGTCTTTGGAGATTTTGAAATAGATATAAACAAGCCGTCTCGTTTTAATGTGTTCATTAATACGGGAGATGATAGGGACAAGGGACAAAATATTTCTGCGCTCTTCACTCCCAAAGGGTGTCTGGGCCGCAGGAGGGAGGAATCTCTGCCCAGAGACGGCATTTTCAATGAACAATTTGAAGTTTTCTTTACTTTAAATACAATAAAATAAGGGCGAATGTGTCTCTAAAATAATCACCTTCTTCCTTTGCTTGTTTCCTTTCTCTGCAAATTGCCATTTGTCTCCAGCCAAGTTAAACTATCAGGGCTGTCCTTTCCCCCTTTTTCATTTACTGATAAAAGAATCATTTTATGCTACCGCTTGCCTATTAATTTGGTCTGTGCTCTGATTTGTAGCAGATTTCTCTGAATCTGTTGCATATTTGTCAAATTAGACACACAGAACTGAAAGATCTATTCATACAACAAACTCTAGAAAGGATGCAGAGAAGAGTAACAAAGATGACTGGAGGCTAAAACTTACAAAGAACGATTGCAGGAATTGGGTATGTCTAGTCAAGTGAAACGAAGGACTAGGGGAGACATGATAGCAGTGTTCCAATATCTCAGAGGTTGCCACAAAGAAGAGGGAGTTAAGCTATTCTCCAAAGCACCTGAGGATAGAACAAGAAGCAATGGGTGGAAACTAATCAAGGAGAGAATGAACCTAGAACTAAGGAGAGATTTCCTAATAATTAAAACAATTAACCAGTTTTGCCTCTAGAAATTGTGGGTGCTCCAACACTGGAGGTTTTTAAGAAGCAATTGCACAACCGTGTTATAGGGTTTCCTACTTGAGCAGGGGGTTGGACCAGAAGACCTCCAAAGCCCCTTCCAACTCTGTTATTTGGTCTTTGCTCCTTGTATGCTGTGTAAACGCACATTGGTTAATTTATATTTCAAGGTGCTACTGTGTAAGTTAATTACTGGTCAGTGGTTAATTACTAATCAGATTAAGCAAGCTATGTGAATATATCCCATGACTACTAACCAGAGGTAGAGTTCAAGCAAATCTCATCTGCTTATACAGTTTGAAGGTTGTGGGGGGAGAGGATAAAAGGCTTAAACTTACTGGGTAACCATTCACACCCCAGAAAAAGACAGTTATACCTGAATAAAGAAATTGGTTTTTGCCTGAAATAAAGCAGAAAGAAACTGGGGGATAACCCAAGAACACCAGCCATAGAGTAGACTAAATGACATGAAAAGAAACCGAGAAGCTGATGCCATGTGGCCATGAAAAGTGATGTCCTAGCAAGTCAGCACAAGTTGGAAGAAACTTACTCAAGCCCTGGCAAAAAGAGAAGAAAATCAATTAGCCACGGATCCCGAAACAAACATTGCAAATGGTTTATAAGGTGGTTTGTATCCCAATATACAATGTGAATCCAGCAATTGTACAAAACTGATGTGGTGGTGTTGCCATATTTGTAGGCGCATGGCAAGGACCGCACTCTTATTTTTGCACTAATGTGGTTGTCAAGAACTGTAAAAGAAAGATTGGAACTGAGACCTTTGGGTTGTTGTTTTTTTATTACAACAGACTAATATGGCTACACCTATGGAAATTTAGTGTCAAGCTTTAAAAATTCCCAAGCTCACTGAAGAACATAGCATTGGCTTGTTAAAAATGAGACACTGAAATTGGACTTGCAACATTTCCCCATCCTTGAGGCTCTTGTTTTTGCTTTCTTCCACAGCATCAAGGAAGCTCACAATAGAATCCCTTATGCCACCAGGCTCGAAATTTTGGGCTTGGACAACCTGGAACTACACTCCCTATGGTCTGATCTAAGCATAGTACACAAAATTGTCTGCTACAACATCCTATCTATCAACGACTACTTCAGCTTCAACCTCAATAATACATGGGCAAACAATAGATATAAACTCAAGGTAAACCACTCCAAACTTGATTGCAGAAAATACGGCTTCAGCAACAGTGGTCAATGCCTGGAATGCTATCCCTGACTCCATTGTTACATCCTCAAATCCTCACAGCTTCAACCTTAAACTGTCTATCGTGGACCTCATCTTATTCCTAAGAGGTCCATAAAGGGGGGCGTGCATAAGCACACCAGTGTGCCTACTGTCCCTGTCTTACTGTCCCCATTTATCTGTATTTACTTCCTTTGTTCACGTTTATGTTCATACCTATACTTGTTACCTTGTACATGATTGACAAACAAATAAATAAACAAAATAAAAATGACCTTGCCTATGGAAAAGACTTTCTCCCACATTAACCCTAAAAGTAAGTAGACCAGGCTCTCATAAAGCGTTAACAGAATTTTTTCCTGCCATAATCTTTGTTCAGGCATGTGGGGTGTTTACAACCACAGCCAAACCAAACCTGTTAATTATTACAGTAAAAAGATTTTTAAAAGGAAGGGGGGGGGAGAAAAACAAATTTTGTCCAAATGGCACCAGTAGCAGAAATGAAGAGAATGGTCAATTTATTACTAACTTTATGCATTGAAGTCTCCAGGCATGTTTTCTGTAGGTAATAACTGTTATGATTAACGTCTTTAGGACTGATGAGACTCTGGTCCATTGGATAAAAGGTGCATTGTTAATAGGAACCATTCCTGGGTTTTTTTTACTACCCAAAATGAGGTTAGAATGACCAAACAGCCTGAACTTTCATCTGCCATTAGCGTCAAAGTAGCAGTTCTACACAGGAAATTAAACTACTCACTGGAGTATAGTTTTAATGTTTGTGGCTACACTTGACATCTCATGACTTATGGGACCTGTTATTTCCCTTTTTTCCAAGACTTCAAGCACTTATTTGGTCTGCTTCCTCTGATGTGATCCTCTTACGCTTCTTGGTTAGAAGCGGTGCTCTGTTAATTGAATGTTTAAGTGGGAAGATAGGCACAAAAGAAAAAGTATGGTCAATACGGGGAGAGGATGAGGAGTTGAACAGGTTCAGGGGACAGAAAGTGACAGGAGGAGGAGGAGGAGGATGGTGGTGGTTAGGGCTAGGGTTAGAAACTTAGGGGACAGAGTGACAGGGGGAGGGTTAGGGTTAAGGATAGGGTTTTAGATATATCTATAAATGTCATACAACTTCTAGAGTCACCAACCATCATTTCATCAAAATGACAATGACAGGCTTTATATCATTTTAATGATGGCAGAATGATGTGAAAATGATAGAAGTCAAAAAGGAGAAAAAAGAAAAGGAGAAAAACCAAATAGAGTGTGTGTATGTGTATGTTTGTGTATGCGCTCTCAGCATTTAAAAGTAACTTTCACCAGGTGGAGTAATATTGATCAGTCTTTTTATTACATCAACAAAAAGCCAATTCCTTAGAAAAAAACTAAACACATTGAGAATTTGGGGGGCACTAAATTTCTATCATGAGAGTGAGTGAGAAAGGTTTAACTCTAAATTGGGTGAATGCTGATATAATAATAAAATAGATTTGCTCTAACTAAAAATACTATTCTTTTTCCATAAAGCCACTAGGATTTTTAACCATCTATTTTTGACAATATTGAACTGATTTATAGTGATTATGTTTCAACTCAGTATTAGACAGTTAAATCAAAATCAAGTAAAAAAAAAATGCTGATGAACAAGATCAGACTGTGGGGATCCTTAACAGCCAAAATGATATTATTCTGTTTCAGTGATGAGGCAAATAATTTGCAAGGTTTTTCCCCTTTGCTCCCAGTATCTTTGATTTATAACAGAATAACAGAGTTGGAAGGACCTTGGAGGTCTTCTAGTCCAACCCCCAGTTCAGACAAATAGATGCTCTTCTTAAAAAATCTCCAGTGTTGGAGCACCCACAATTTCTGGAGGCAAATCGTTCAACTGGTTAATTGTTTTAGTATTTAGTATTTTTTTTAGTATTTTATTAGGATTTATAGGCCGCCCTTTTCCCTGAGGGGACTCAGGGTGGCTTACAATCATTAGGGAGGGGGTGCAATTCAAAATAAACAATATGTGAGCAAAATAAAGTAATAAAAAAAAACACAACTTGCATTCAACATTCAACACTCGGGTGGGGCAAATTAGAGGCTTATCCCCAGGCCTGTTGGGATAGCCAGGTCTTAAGGGCTGCGCGGAAGGCCTGGACGGTGGTGAGGGTGCGTATCTCGACGGGGAGATCGTTCCACAGGGTCGGAGCTGCAACAGAAAAGGCTCTCCTCCGTGTAGTCGCCAGTCGACATTGACTGGCGGATGGAATTCGGAGGAGGCCCAGTCTGTGCGATCTTATCGGTCGGAGGGAGGTAATCGGCAGAAGGCGGTCTCTCAAGTACTCAGATCCACTACCATGAAGGGCTTTAAAGATGGTCAACAGCACCCTGAAGCGCACCCGGAGATCAACAGGTAGCCAGTGCAGCTCGCGGAGGATGGGTGTTATGTGGGCGAACCGAGGTGCGCCCACTATCACTCGCGCGGCCGCATTCTGAACTAACTGCAGTCGCCGGATGCACTTCAGGGGCAGCCCCATGTAGAGCACATTGCAATATTCCAGCCTAGAGATCACAAGGGCTCGAGTGACTGTTGTGAGAGCCTCCCGATTCAGGTAGGGTCGTAACTGGCGGACCAGGCGAACCTGGGCAAATGCCCCCCTGGTCACAGCCGACAGATGATGGTCGAGAGTCAGCTGTGGATCCAGGAGGACTCCTAAGTTACGAACCCTATCTGAGGGGTATAAAATTTGACCCCCCAGCCTGATAGATGGAACATTAGCCAAATTGTTGGGAGGGAAACACAACAGCCACTCGGTCTTGTCCGGGTTGAGTACCAGTTTGTTAGCGCTCATCCAGTTCTTAACGGCCTCAAGACCCTGGTTCATCACGTCCACCGCTTCATTGAGTTGGCACGGGGCGGACAGATACAATTGCGTATCGTCCGCATATTGATGGTATTTTATCCCGTGCCTCCGAATGATCTCGCCCAGCGGTTTCATGTATATGTTAAATAGTAGGGGGGATAAGACCGAACCCTGCGGCAGGGGTTAATTATTAGGAAATTTCTCTTTAGTTCTGGGTTGTTTCTCTCCTTGATTAGTTTTCACTCATTGCTTCTTGTCCTGCCTTCAGGTGCTTTGGAGAATAGTTTGGCAGCCCTGAGATATTGGAACACTGCTATCATGTCACCCCTAGTCCCTCTTTTCATTAGACTAGACCAGGGGTAGTCAACCTTTTTATACCTACCGCCCACTTTTGTATCTCTGTTAGTAGTAAAATTTTCTAACCGCCCACCGGTTCCACAGTAATGGTGATTTATAAAGTAGGGAAATCAATTAAATTAGAAAAAGGAAAGTGCTTCAGTATTGGACAAAACCCCTACCACCCACCATGAAAGCTAGAACGCCCACAAGTGGGTGGTAGGGACCAGGTTGACTACCACTGGACTAGACATACAGACTATTCATCCCTCTTTTCATTAAACTAGACACACCCAGTTCCTACAATCATTCTTCATAGGTTTTAGCTACCAGTCCCCTAATGATCATGAAGGAAATGTTCCAGGAATGTCCTACCATTCACTGATCCATCTGCAGCCATGCTAACCTGATAAAACTTGATGAGTTGAACTAATTCTACTTTATTGTAAATCTACATGAACAAAATTTTGCAAACCTGAAAGTACAGTTCTTCCACCCTCACCTCTACAACCGAGAAACTCAGGAGGATCCCTTGTGAGCTTCTCGCTCTGCCCGTATGCAGCTGTAGGCTGTGCCATTCCTTATCTGAACACCCTTTAGGCCAGTGTTTCTCAACTTTGGCTGCTTGAAGTTATGTGGACTTCAGCTCCCAGAATTGCGTGAGGAATTCTGGGAGTTGAAGTCCACACATCTTCTTATTCTTTTTTTAATTCATTTTATTTGACATTTTCTAAACATTAAAATCACAATTACACTTTTACAGCTTTCCGTTATGGGCATTTCTTTTTTCTGATTTCAGGTTTTCCATTTTCCATTCTATAATCTTATACATATTCCTCTTTGTTTCATGCTTTCTCCTTTTTACAGTATATACATCTATATAAAATATTTCCATCTCTATTGCTTTCTAAGTATATGCCATCTCTTTTCATTGTGTTTACTATGTGTTCCTTATGCATTGATTTTACATCTCTTTTCAAGCCAGTTGTACCACCTATTCCATATCTTGTAGTACACTGTTTCCTCTCTATCTCTTAGTTCCATCATTAGTTTGTCCATTTCCGAGCATTCTAGCAACTTTTTTATGATTTCTGCATTTGAGGGAATGGTTTTTTGTTCCCAACTTTGAGCAAATGTGTTTCTGGCTGTGATAATTATATATTGGATATCCTTACTAATATTTTTTTAATTATTCCTAGAAGAAACAGCTCAGGGTTCATGTCAATTTTTTGTTCTATTATTTCTTCTAACCATTTTTAAATTTTTGTCCAGAATTCTTTGGCTTTCGGACACATCCACCACATATGATAAAAGGTCCCCTGTTGGTGGTTACATTTCCAATTGGGTGGGGAATTCTGGGAGTTGAAGTCCACACATCTTCAACAGGCCAAGGTTGGGAAGCATTGCTCTCGGCAGCATCTCTTCACCACCCCGTCCCTCAAGGTCCTCCCCACAGACCATTACAAACCTCCAGGGCTTCCCACGCTTCCATTCAACTCTCCTAGGGGTTTTTCTGGTTGAGATTGTGTGGGAAGCCAAGGAGGCTTCACAGAAAGGGCACCACATATGAAAGAAAGCAATCGTCTCAGCCATATCCGCTGCCATCACCACTTCCACCCCTCATCAGCCCACAGACATGACTGAGAGACACCCAGAAGACATTTTTAAACACCCCAAGAAGAAAGACGAGAGAAAAGTAGAAAAACCTCATTTGCAGGGCAAGGAAATTTCTGAGAAACCACAAGGCAGAGTCAGCACCGTTTTGCCTAAAACACACTTTCTTGTAGTTTGGTTTAGTTTACTTTATTGTCATTGTACCTCGTACAACGAAATTAGGTGCCGTCTTCAGTGTACATTGTAACTATAAAAATAAAAACACAAACACACATCCTTCACATGCTATATAATTGAATTAAAAACCCCTGATATTGCATTAATATTGCACTATACCATAGAATTCAATATAGCTACTGCCTTGGTATGGAAGCTGTTTTTCAGCCTACTTGTCCTTGTTTTTATTATCCTGTACCGGCTGCCAGATGGTAATAGTTCAAAAAAAAAAGGCTGCCCAGGATGAGATGGCTCTTTGAGAATGTTTTGAACTATCTTAAGGCAGCGGGAGCTATCAAGCTCTTCCAAAGAGGGAAGAGGGCAACCAATGATCCTCTGGGCAATGACGTTAACCCTCTGGAGCACTGTCCTATCTCCCACTGTGCAGTTGGCAAACCATACACTGGTGATGCAGTAAGTTACAATAATCTATATACTGCAGCGGTAGAAAGTCACCAGCAGTTTTTCTTTCAGTTGTTGTAAAGGGTTGCCTCACCATCTCCAGGGGAATTCTTGTCCAAGTAAGTGTGCTCATACTTGCGTAGAAGCAAACGTTCCCCTTGGAGATCATACAGCAAACCTGATTTTGCCAAAAATGAACATTTACCTGAAATTTTCAGCACAACCATGCCACAGTGAACGATTGGTTCGCTTAGCAAGTAGGGTATTTGCTTAACCACCATGGGTGGTGATTCCCTAAACTTTGGGGGGGGATGTAAAATTGGGTCAGTCACATTTTATGACTGTCATGAGTTACGACCGTGATGGGCAGGCTCCAATTTAGTTTTAACTTGAAGATTACCTGTATTGCTAGCATTTCAAGGTTGACCAAATCAGGAAACAGACTCTACAAGGTAACTATTAACTATACTGAGATATGTAGGCTATTTTAATAGAATGTCGCAAGCCTTCTGTTGTGGCCCAACAGCGGCCAGCTGAGCTGTTGGTGGAATGAATCTGACAGCGATGAACACTATGGGACTGCCCGGAGGCTGAGGAAGACTCTGGGGGGGCATTCGGAGTCAGAGCAGAGACTAGAGAGGCCTGTTGGCCACCAGGTGGCATCTGAGTCAGGGAGCAGTGAGGAGGAACAGAGGGAGGCTGTCCCTGATGTACGTATGTGTAGGGCTGAGAGGAGGAGGGAGCAGCTTTGGAAAAAGACTCACAGAAGGAAATAGGAACAGGTGGTTACTGATTGGTCCCTCCCAAAGAGCTTATAGGTGGGGCGACGGGAAGGGAATTTTGCAGGAAACAAGAGTTTACTAATCCAGGCGTAATGAAAGAATTTCGTGAGTTCAAGCTTTGTTTTCATAGAGATAATTTTCTGGGCTCCTAGCCAAGGGGTTGCTTATCTCCCTCCTTAGTTGTGGCAGACAGCCATGTTTGTGTCAGTATATATTAGACAGAACACCTTTCCTTCCTCTTATACTCAAGTCACCTAGGACCCAACTAATGCTTTTTCTGGTTTTTTTTTTAAGTTCCAGGCATGTTTTGCAACGCTGTTGAAACCATCTCTAAGCAGCTTCTCGAGTGTTAATCTCTGGGGCTCATTCCACTTTTCTACATCTGTTAAACAACTTGCTTGTCCAACATCCTAAGTAAGCTCTGCTAACCTTGGCTGGTGTTATGTTTTTATGGCTTGGTCTCTGGTAGGAACCCAGGCCATTTGTTTAAGGTATGTTGCATGTCTTGTACAAACGATAGAAAACAGGAGGAGGGAGGAGTATCGGGTATGTTTGCTGCCTTGAGTTATTTATAAAAATAACAAAGGTGAGACATAAATAAAATGGGTTAACACAGGAACCAAGGATATATGCCAGCTTATACAAGATACACCTGTCCAGAGTCACACAAGCATGATGCGTGGTACAGAAATTTGAGAGAGGGGGAGATATGATAGGTAGGTAGGTAGTTAGGTAGGTAGGTAGGTAGGTAGGTAGGTAGGTAGATTAGATAGATAGATAGATAGATAGATAGATAGATAGATAGACAGACAGACAGACAGACAGACAGACAGACAGAAGATAGATAGATAGATAGATAGATAGATAGATAGATAGATAGATAGATAGATAGATAGATAGACAGACAGACAGACAGACAGACAGACAGACAGACAGACAGACAGACAGACAGACGGACGAAATGCTGCCAGTTCGGACTGGTTCTCCACAAACTGGTAGTAAAAATGCTACCAGTTCAGGCAAAACGGTATTTCCAATGATCAGCTGGGCGACGATCAGTTGTGACGCATGATTTAGATTAGCTAGAATCGTCAGATTTCCTGCTTTCTGGCTAATCTAAATTGCCTGGCACAGTGGATTCCTCCTTCCCCCTCGCTGTTCTACTTACTTTTGCAGGTTCGGTAGGCTTCAAAATGTTCCTTTTTTAGCGTTGTGCGGACACACCTCAGGTGCGCATGCACGCAAAGTGTGCTTGGTAGCAGACTCACTGAACCGGTAGCAGACTTCAGAGGATTTCACCGATGGATGGATGGATGGATGGATGGATGGATGGATGGATGGATGGATGGATGGACGGACAGACGGACACATACATACATACATACATACATACATACATACATACATACATACAACAAAGATACATACATAGATACATAGATAAGAGGTAGGTAGATAGGCAGGTAGGCAGACAGATAAAATACAATCTTTTTCCTATTGTCCACTTGAAAAAACTTGTGCATCCCTCAAGGGACGCCCCACTGGCCATTTGCCCACTCTCTGGGCTGTTGAGCGAGACCTTCCATGACCCCCTTCCATGGGTTATTCCCTCCACCTGCCAAAGCGATACTGGCTGCATTCCAAAGAAATCCAGCAGAGGAGTCAAAGCCTGGAAGCAGGACCACCAAAGGCGAATTCTTCCTGGGGAGGACCAACCAATTCCATCCGGTGACATTTGGCCGCATCGTGTGATGGATTTTCCTTCCATTCCCCCAGCATCTTGAATACCGATGCAAGCCACAATATGCCCTTCATCCCACAAGAAAATCAAGTCAAAGAGCAATTAATATTCTGATACCGGTGGCCAGGCAAAGTGATGTAGAGCTGATGAACTCTTTTTCCATTTTACTCCAGTTGTGGTTACTTTCACCTCTGAGCATTTTTCCCCTCTTCTCCTCCCTCCAGCCCTACTCTGGGCAGTGGTTTTAGGGCACCAAGGTTCACTTTTGTGGGTAACCCGCACTCATAGCTGTTGATTTAATTAATTCAGGCTCCTCAGTTACTTGACCAAAGCAATGCAGTACAGGCAGTGCTTTGCAGAGTCTTATAGAGATTCCAACCATAAATTCATTCTTGTTTCCAGGCATTTGAAAAAGAAGGTGGACTGCAAGGGTGTGTGTGTGTGTGTGTGTGTTTGTAAAGGAATAACATCTATGTGTGCAAACAAGGAGAGGGTATTTTTTGTTTGACAAACACAAATAGTTTTTAATATGTTTTAAACAGAACAGGATGCGTAAGTCCTGAAAAATATTTGTCACCCTTCCAAAGGATTTGAGGCATCCTTGGTGCTCTCTGAGCTTGGTTGTTGTCTTGCAGATATTCCATAACCCAAACTAGATAATCTCATCAGTGCACTTGTATATAAACAGAGAGCAAACCTCATTCCCTTTTAGCACTGATGATGTTACTGGCTTGGGTAGTGAAATGTCTGCAAGAAAACAACCAAGTTCAGAGAGTACCAAGGACCCCTCATTTCAACCTTGAGCTACAAATATTCTCCTCTATTGGTCTATATTGGGACGTGGTGGCTCAGTGGCTAAGACACTGATCTTGTTGATTGGAAAAAATTGGCAGTTCGGAGGTTCGAATCCCTAGCGCCACGTAATGGAGTGAGCTCACCTTACTTGTCCCAGCTTCTGTCAACCTAGCAGTTCAAAAGCATGTAAAAATGCGAGTAGAAAAATAGGAATCACCTTTGGTGGGAAGGTAACAGCGTTCCATGTGCCTTTGGCATATTAGTCATGCCGGCCACATGACCACGGAGACATCTTCGGACAGCGCTGGCTCTTCGGCTTTGAAACAGAGATGAGCACTCTAGTTCCCTAGAGTTGGGAACGACTAGCACATATGTGCGAGGGGAACCTTTACCTTTATTGGTCTAAATGTGCAGAACTTGTTCTCCAGATGTCACTGGAATATAGCTTCCATCACACCCAGAAGTTGGACTAAAGAGCTCCAGCTCTTGCCAGATTATTCCTGGTTTGGGTCAAAGGCACGGAGACTTAACACTGTTCGTGGCACACTTAAATAATTGGGTCTGCTGTGGGAGTGGAGAAGACCTTGGTTCAAAGAAGTGAAATGAGATATACATTTCATGAAACAAAAAGAAACCCCTGGAAATGACCTAACGAAAGTGAAACACCACCATCAGCATGGCATGAGAAATGCATGTCATCTATATCTGATTTCCAGCAAAAGCTGAGAAAAATCATCATGAAATTTGTGTGCATTTAACCTTTGCTTTGTATTGATGGCGGGATCACGATTCAGTGATGGAGGGCATGCTTTGTTTGCAGAAGGCCCCTGGTTTGACCCCTGGCAGTCTCAATTGGCAAGATCTCTCCTTCACCTTCTGGAGACCAGCTCCCAGACTTTGTTCGGCTTCAAGAAAGAACTGTCATGGGATGGAACATGCACAGGAGAAGTGAGGGAAAGTTTGGTCCACACAGCATTTTTGCAGAAGGAGGTTTGGATTAAGAGACTGTGCAGTCCTGTGTGGATGGGGTAAGAGGTGCAGCATAGCCACACCCTGATTTATCCCTCACGTTCTATCTAGAAGGTTAGAAGATTATAGCTTTAGTGTGGCAAGATTCTGTCAATTAGGTGCAAGCAAATAAAGGATTGATTCAATCGGATTTCACTGGAGCTTAGACCTCACAGATCTACTGACCATGGTATCAGGTGTGACTTCCTGGGCTTGCAGTTGTGATTTTGACTCTGCAGTTGCTCCACCTTATTCACAGATTTTCCAGGTGTCCAGGAGATGATGCCATCCCATTATTAGAGATGTCATATTGGCACATCTGGGAAAACCCGAATCTAAAAGCTTCCAGATTTTCCCCACCCAATCCCTGCCCAGCACCCACATGTCCATCACATGGTCCAATCAGGCACCGTCCCAACTGGAGATGCCTCCCAGTCACACCATCACAGCTGCAGGGCAAGATGTCCTTGACTCTCTGAGAAAGGAATGTTATTTTGACTTTATCTACCCCACTCCATATAATCCCCCCTTCCAATTTCCCACAGCAATAAATGTGGCAGGTCTGACGGCCCAATGCAAAAGATGGCTCCCAGGATTGACATCTTAATAATAATACTCGCATTTTGCTTTCTTTTTCTCCTTTTCTTTCCAAAAATAGCTCTCTGTTAAGAAGGACAAGACAAAATCTGCCTTTTTGACAGCCGGCAGGAGGAATCCCTATCTGGAAGTGCCCTTAGTATGAATCAGCCACATCTGCACTTTAGCACTAAACAGATGTTTTGCCCGAGCTCCGTTCCAGCTCAGCCCAGTTGAAGCAGACCTCAGTTAGCATCTCATAGTTTTGAAGAGATGGTTTCTGTGATTATCTCAATAATCTTTACAACCATTTTGTAGGTTTTCTTAACATTATGGATCAATCAGGTTCTATCTAAGGCTTCTGTTTGCGACTGGGGAAAGAGGAAATACACAGCCGAGGGCCATCATGGATCGAAGTTCTGACTGAGGATTTTGTTTCAAACTTTTAGTCATGACAGTATGGTAGTATTTTTTTTTATTCCACCATTACTATTTTTATTAAAGAAAACTCAAGGTAGCGAACATAGGGAATACTTTTTCCTTCTCCTGTTTTCCCTGCAACAACAAACCTGTTGGGTGGGCTGAGCTGAGAGAGAGGGACTGGCCCAAAGCCAGCTTTCATGCCTAAAATGGGACTAGAACTCACTGTCTCCTGATGATTGGCTCAAAGTCACCCAGCCAGCTTTCATGCCTACACTGGGACTAGAATCACAGTCTCCTGGTGATTGGCTCAGTCAACCAGCAACTTTCATGCCTACACTTGGACTAGAACTCACAGTCTCCTGGTGATTGGCTCAAAGTCACCCAGCCAGCTTTCATGCCTAAGATGGGACTAGAACTCACAAATTCCTGGTTTCTAAACCAGCATTTTAACCATTACACCAAAAGCCTCCCCAGTTCCCCCTCCCCCCAGTTCCGCCCATTTCTTGGTTCTTATGTATGCTCAGGTTGCTGGTGAACATAAGTGTTTCTGTGCATGCAACGTTTCCATGTCACCGTTTGCAGATCTTTACGTGCTTTCGAACTGCTAGGTTAGCAGAAGTTGGGACAAGTAACAGGAGTTCACTCCGTTACGCAGCACCAGGGATTCAATCTGCCAAACTGCTGACCTTTCTGAACGACAAGCTCAGCATCTTAGCTACTGAGCCACCGCGTCCCTTAGTACGATACCTACACATTAATAATTAAATAATCCCTCATATTGAAGAACAAAGCCCCGATGTCACCTTAAAGCTTACAGTCCTTGGAGCAGCGCTTAGAAGGGGCTATCCAGTCACTTTTGGCCCCTGGAAAAACCGCAACTGTAATCCAAAATTCCCTTAATTTCTCCAAATGCTAAATGTCATGCTCACTTCCTCGGCTTTGCCACTCAATAAAAGCTTGTTGAAATTTAAATTGATTTGTTATTCATCTGACTGACAACAAAGGCAGGAAAAGAAAAGGTTGTAATTCTAGGCACCGGGGAGATTGAATTCCTGTATCACTGTTAGCTACATTAACTTGCTTCCTGGATCTCAATTCAATTAGGACAGCATTCCCTAGCATTAATAAATCAATACCGATGCCATTTTGATACATACATTTGAATGTCTTTCATTATAGACTGCAGGGGCCAGGAGCAGAACTGAAGGAGAAGTTAATGGGACATGACAAGGCAGATCAAGTTGGGGAGGTAAGAGCTCTGGAGCTCCTGAGCTGTAATTGCTTTGCAAAAGGGCTGAAGCTGTGATACACAGGAGCTGCTTAACTTTAGTTAGGATACAGAGCTAATGGGGTAAAAATACCCAAGGTGGCTCCTTTCCTATGCATGGAGTGTGAGAGTGCGTATGGCAGTGGTGGCTTCCGGGCGGTACACCTCAGTAAGCGCGTACAGGTGCCTGCCAAAAGCAGCAGCCATTCTACTGGAATGGTGCTTGGAGGGCTCGCCCGCTTGCCCACCCTCGTTCCTTACCTGTATTTGAAGGAAATGGACCATTTGTGCAAGCACACGCAGCGTATGGTGCCTGCGTGACACTCCGCCGAGCAGCTGGAGTGTCGCAGACAATGGGTGCACATGTGTGCGTAGCGTGCGTGCCCCTGGTGGATGCTTGGCCCCGTTACAGCGTACCGGTTGCAACAGGATCCGGAACCCACCACTGGCGTATGGCCTGAAGAAAACTTCAATTTCTTGATTCTTGAACTGAAGAAGTGGAAGAATCGGCCCCATCCAGAAAAAAATACAAAGTGGAGGTCCTCAGTTCCCACATGAACCTTTTGCTGAAGAAATCAGAGACCAGAGCAGAAGGAGGGCACCTGAAATTTCTCTAGGATACAGAGTTGAACTTGCTCCAGCCACGCCACCAGAAGAGACATGTTGCAGACTCCGTCAGTAAGAAATTCCAGCTGGCGGGGTCCTTTGAAAAAGAACCTTTGCTGCCTCCTTCTGGACTATGCCCCCCCTGACTATGCCCCCCCTTCCAGGTGTGATCTGCACCCACCCTTTTCGCCTTCTGAAAGGGCCTGAAGACCTACCAACTAGCCTTGGCCCCCAATGTTCTTCTGGAGGTACCGTGTTTCCCCGAAAATAAGACCGGGTCTTATATGAATTTTTGCTCCAAAAGACGCATTAGGGCTTATTTTCCAGTTAGGTCTTATTTTCAGGGAAATACGGTACCTCCAGAAGAACATCAGGGGCCCCAGGCCAGTTGGTTTGTGTGAATTTTATCAGGATATCCTTGATTTTTAAAATATTCTAATGTCCTGATTTTTTGATTTTTTTTTGCTGCAAGCCGCTTCGTGTTGGGTGATCGAAACAGTACAAAAGCATTCAAAGTAAATAAAAAATGTTATTTGCTTGGAATGTGGACCGTGATGACATTTTCCAAGGCTTTTGTTTATCATTCATGCAATCATGCAATCGTATTTCTTTGCACCTCCCTGCTTTCAAAGCATGTCTTTAAAACACCCAAGCAGCTGCTCAAAAAAATGTGTTTATAGTGCAAAAAAAAAAAGGAGCCTTCAATATTCAGGGCAAGGAAGGATGAGTAATAGGAGTGCAATGCAAATGGAAGCTCTGTAAATAAACAGGGGAGGTGGTCAGAGTACCCTGCTAGGAAGTTCTTTCCTGGTCTTCATGGTGAAGAAGAAATTTCCATTTGTTTCCGGAGTCAAGTGTGCCCCTATGCAGTGGAAAAAGGAACTGTAGATGAATGGCAAAAACATATTTTGACTGATCAGTATAGAAATGACAAGGACAATCATGGGATTAGTCAGCCTGGTCCATTTGATCAGCAGATTTCCCATAGGATAGGGATCAACAGCCATAAACACTCAAAGAGCCATTTGGACCCATTTCCCACATAAAAGAAAACACCAGGAGCCACAAAACCCTTCCTGTGCTGACTATTTCCTGAGCGACCCCAAAGCCAGCATATGTAGTTGGATTAAACGTTCTGTTTTCTTCTGACACTTTTGTTTTCTTGGATTTATCCATGGGTGGTTGAAAAGCTCAATGCTGGCAGGTGTTGCACATTGGCGGTTATAATGCATATTTTGAGCGACAGGGAGCCGCAGCAGAGGGAGAAAAGAGCCACATGCGCCTCCAGAGCCGCAGGTTGTTGATCCTTGCCCTAGGACAGCAAAATGAACAAATGCAATTGCATCGTGACCCTCCTGAGCAGAGCTTGGTTATGGATTGATGCATTTGAAGGAACTCTCAAGTCAAAACAGATGGCAACTGGACTCTCTTTGTTTTTCCTTGAAGAAACTTCTTGGATGAGAAGCAAAACATCTTCCAGGAAAAACAAAAGGAAGTCCGATTGCCCTTTGAAAAAGCACCTTTTGGGCCATTTAACATCTTCTCTTCCAGCTGTCCAAAGATTCTATTTCCATTGTTACTAAAGGCAAAGGATAAGCCTATTGGCTCACATTTATAAATTTGTGTAAAATCTACTGTGGGTTCTCTTTAGTTGCTCGAAATATTCCCATGGATAACTGCTTATGTTGAGGTACTGTATCTATGGGCAGAAGAAGTTCTACAGATGTCGGTCTGGGTCAACTTTCTTGTAATGGCTCCTCATGTCTCTTCGTGTCAAATTGATTAGGACACACTCTTGATTGACCATTGAGTGACTTAAACGTTTCTTGTCCATCTATAACCTTTGCTACTCAGTTCCTTAAGAAGGTATGAGCCAAGTCATTTATCAATCTGACTCCTGGAGACAATAAAACAGGCACCTTACAAAATGCAGTATTTATCTCTTAAAGGGCTTAAAAGCATTTTTCAATTATGAATGGCCTGGAGGGAGTTATTCCTTGTGCATCAAGGGATAAATAAAGATGGAAAATAATTGCATATCAATACGATGGCAACTAAGTTCCCTTTGCACTTGGGACATTATTTCTCTCTCTGCTTTGAAACTGTTGAGACAAAAGAATACTGTTAAATGCTTTCAAATAATAGAATGGAATAGAATAGAATAGAAGCTGGAAGGGACCTTGGAGGTCTTGTAGTCCAGCCCCCTGCTCAACCAGGACAACCTATACAATCTCAGACAAGTGGCTGTCCAGTCTCTCCTTAAAAAACCTCCAGTGATGGAGCGCTCATGATTTCTGAAGGCAAAGCTGTTCCAGTGGTTAATTGTCCTCACTGGTAGGAAGTTTCTCCTTAATTTCAGGTTGCTTCTCTCTTTGATCTGTTTCCAACCATTGTTTCTTCTCCTGACATCTGGTGCTTTGTAGAATAATTTGATCCCCTCTTCTTTGTGGTAACCCATCAAATACTGGAGTACTGCTATCATGTCACTCCTAATTCTTTTCTTTAAACTAGCCAAACCCAAAACCTGCAGCCATTCTTCATATGGTTTAGCCTCCAGGCCTTTGATCATCTTATTATGGTCCTTTTCTTGTTCTTAAGAACATGCCATATGATTTTTAACAAATACTTTTTTTCTGTAGGTTATGACCAATCGCATATATTTGTGTTAAGAACACTTTGGATGCATTTTTCTGATCTCCTTGATCACATCTCCCACTAAATGATGTAGAGGCTCTGATCAATGTGATTGTGAGAGTCCTCGATCCTCTCTGAGCTTGCTTGTTTTCTTGCAGACATTTCACTACTAGCCCTGATGATGTTACCTAGTTTGGGTAATGAAACGTTTGCAAGAAAACAAGCAAGTTCAGAGAGCACCAAGGACCCCCTCATGTCAACCCTGAGCTATAAATATTCTCCTTTTATTCGTCTGATAAATGCTCATTGAAATATTTCAATTTGCAACCTTGCCTGAGATCCTGTTTGGTCATCCACAGAAATACCTTCTGATTAAAAAAAAATTAAATGGTAAGAGATTTGGTTCAGAAATAAAAAGAAGACTAGATTGTAAAGAGCTGCAAGTGAGCAAGACACTGGAATAGTTGCATTTTGGTGGGTGGGTGAAAACATGATAACCAAGAGCTATTCAGGCTTGGATCACGCTTTGAAAGCAGGTGGTTTTGCTTTAAGAAAAACTTTTTTCTGTATTATTGAGATATTTATAGGTATTTCCCATAACTTATTTTGAAAGGGAAAAAAAAGAAAAACCCAGCAGGAGTTTTTCATTAGGTTTTCCTTCCCATGTTTGTAATGAGAAAATCACCCACAATCCAAAGCAGGTTTATTCAGAAGTATGTTTGTTGTATTGAGGGAAGCTTCCCAACCACTTTCTTTCCTGACTTCAAAGTAATACCATAGCGCCAACCTGGGCTACATTTCCCTGGGAATCAAAGAGTCTGTTGTGGCCCACCAGTGGAGCTGGCAGCAGATTCAGGCAGTGAGGAGGTTGGGGAGGAACATTGGCCAGTCCTGGAGTCTGGGGAAGGCTCTGATGAGGGCTCTGTGTCGGAGGCAGGGGGCGGGCAGAGCCATATGCCAGATATCAGCTGCCTTCGGAGTCAGACATCAGTGAGGCAGACGAACAGCTGGAGCCTGTTCTCTGTGTGCGCATGCGCAGAGTTGCCAGACGAAGGGAACTGATAAAGAACAGGGGTCAGCCTGGGAGTAAGGCCACAGGTGGATGATGAATGGCCCCTCCCAGAGGAAATAAAAGAGGAGCGAAAGGGGAGTGGAGTTTGCAGGAGACAGTTAGTTCACTTAATTGGTTTGTGACTCTCCGAGACTCCTTGCCAATATCGGCCTGTCAGATATCGGCCTGTCAGCTGTCCAAGCCAGATAAGGTCTGTGACTGTAAATCCTCCCTTGAAAGACTTTGCTGGATGTGAATGAGCAGAATTCACAGTAAATTAATAAAAGGCGTTTTTGTCGGGACAAGGAGTTGGCTTCATGTTCTCAGAAAGCCTCAGTTAGAGAGCCAGAAGAAAGCAGGACACCTCATCAATACTACAAGCAGTATAAAGAAGGGCACTTTTTTATCTTTAATCGTCCCTGGGAAATATGCCTTACTGTATTCAATGTAGCTAATTCCTGAATAGAATTAGCTTCTAGTCTGGCTATGCAGCTGCAATCCTAAATATTAGGATATTATTTCTGGTTGCTGAACTTTTGTAAGCCCCTAGGAACATGTCCTGTGATTCTCAATTTTTTTAATTGCACATCTTTGTCAGCAAAAGCATTTTAAGCATTCATCCCCAATATAAAGATATCTAATTAACCAAACAATTGGCATATTAAAATGATGTAAAAAAACATTCTAATCTTTCTTCCCTCATGCCAACAGTACTCTCATGTACTCCCTGAGTCATTGCAGTCCACCTGGAGAACAGTAGTATAGGACAGGGGTCACCAACCTTTTGGACCTCAGGAACCACTAAATTCATAATTTTAAATTCCACGGACCACTAGTATGATCTGCCTAATGACCGGGCATGGCTAGATGGTCATGTGACTGGGTGCGTGTGGCCAACTTGATGTCATTTACGTTGAGGGGTGCCTTGCCAGCCTCTACTCACCACTCCCCTCCCAGCCTCCCCTGACCCTCTGGGCTCCTTAGGGCCCCAACAGGAAGCAGTTGTTGGAGCTAAGCAGACCCCATGAGAAAGAGTTGGCAAAACAGCTCAGTTCAAATTGGATCTGACCGAGAAGGAGGCTCAGCAGAAGCACCTCACTGAGGACTACAAGCAGAGGCTTTCCAAGCAGAGGGAAGACCTGTGGGAGTGGAAGGCCAGGTACCGGCGCCTGAAGGCTCAGCGGGCTGAAATGGTCAGCCAGTTCCAGGCCATGATGCAGTCCCACTGGAACAAGGCCCTCCGACTCTGCCACCAGCGGTGCTTCACTCCAGCCTTTGCCCAAATCCCCACACCAGGAGGCTGAAGCAGAGCCCAAGTCAGAATTTCTTCTCCCCTCTGGCCCTCGCAAAAAGACCTCGAAGGGGGAATCTCTCTGCAGCAACAGAAGCATTCATTGCACATATCCGATCCATGGGCCGTAGGTTGAAGACCCCTAATTTAGTGCAATGAAAAATGCAAATAATTTTTCTATGGACCACTAAAATTTTCTCATGGACCACCAGTGGTTCACGGACCATCTGTTGGTGACTGCTGGTATAGGAAATGGATTCATTTAAACCAGCACAGCCAACAATGATAGATGTTGAGACGTTCAGTTTCTCTAAAAACTGATCAGAGATTTCCAACTTCTTCCGCGTAGGTTTCCCCAAAAAGTACTTCAAGAAACTTTGTCTCCTAGCCACAGTTTCAGAAGGTACAAAACTAAGCCTTAGAAAAGATTGGTGCTTTCCATTTCTTGTCAGGTTAAACACAATAACACAATAACAATTTCTGGTCTTAACCACACTTTATGCTTATATTAACCAACAATCACATTATATAACTTTTAACAATAACACTTAGACTTACAATATATACCACTTCACAGTGCTTTACAGCCCTAAGTGGCTTACAGAATCAGCCTATTGCCCCCAACAATCTCGGTCCTCATTTTAAAATGAAATACAGCCAAAAGTCTATTTTTAATTGATTTAATGGTAATCATCACTTGACCCGCTCCCAAAAGATTCTATGCTAGGTGCCGATAAATTGTCAGCCCTAAAGCTGGTGTGATGGCTCAGTGGTTAAAATGCTGAGTTTGTCCATGGGAAAGCCAAAAGCCCAGGTTTGAGACCCGGGTATCACGTGATGGGGTGAGCTCCCATTACTCCTCCCAGCTCCTGCCAGCCCAATAGTTCGAAACCATGCAAAAGTGAACAGATGAATAGGTACCCCTTCTGCAGGAAAGATTACTGTGTTTTCATACCAATCGCATGTTGATGGAAACATCACATCTCTCAGACAACACAGGTCTCCCTCAGCTGAGAATCAGTGCTAAGCACATCCCTGTGAGTTGATCTCAACTGGACAAGGGAAAACTTCAAACCTGGAAGGTAGAGGAGACTAAGAAACCAATGTATACAGATCAGAACTATTCCAGGAGCCATAGACCTGCTATAATAACAGTATCTTGAATATGCGGTAGGGACAGCAGGCTCGCCATGCCCCCGAAACGGTTCCCTGGTCGCCGCAGCATGGTTTTTTAAATATATTTTAAATGTACTGCGCATGCACAGGCCTATTTACAGGCAACTGTGCATGTGCAAATTACACACGCACTGAACCGGCAGTAACGCTGGCAGAAACTCACCCCTGATCTGCACACGACAATATTGGCCTTGGCTTGGACCAGTCCATTTGGCCAACAGTTGTCCATGTTACATCATCTCTTGTCAACCGTTACCCAGATGCTCCGAGTATTGTAAAATATTTCTGCAAAGATGCAGAGATTGCATGATGCCCACTCCACCCCCACGATCGAAATTTCTACAGTGATTGCTCTATGCTTTTTGGGCCAATTTAATGTACTGGTGTGAACCTTTAGAGTTGTAAACAACTTCATGCTTGGTTATCTGGCAGACTGCCTGTCTGCCTTGGGCTCAAACTCTCTAGATGTTGATCTGCAGAAAAAGTCCTTCTGAAAACCCGCTGGATATCAACCCCCCCCCTCCGCCCGCTTGAGGCACGTGGGAGAGGGTCTTCTCCTGCGCTGTTCCCAAGTTATGGAAGGACCTTCCTTGAACGCTGAGCTTGATTCCATTCTCAATCCTCTCTTTAGAAGAGGATCCAGGAGGCTTCTCTCTTCCGTGGTCTTCCATCATTGATTGCCAGAGTTTTAATATGAATTTTTGTAGGCTTTGCTCATTGTGATTTCATTGTTGTTGATGTTAATTAGCTTGAGTAGTCAAGGAGAACAAAGCAGGCACCGTATAAATCACATAACAAAGATCTGACTTCATGTAAAGCCATTTCTTAATATTCTAAATGGGCCTCCCCAGGGCTGGTGTGTGTGTGTGTGTGTTTAACCAATTATGTCTCATTTCACCCTGAGTGAGCACCTAACCATCACACACATACACACCACTCATTTATATTAGACGTGACCTTTTGAATTCTCGGGAAGAGTGTAAATTGTATGTCGCCAGCATAAAATATTAAATCTAATTTACCTTTAATTATTGATGTTATTATGAATTTCATAGTAATGGAGCTAAAGAAGAGAAAGGAGGGAAAAAATACCCTCCTTTCTCCTCCAGCCCACCCTCTTCACGACTCCGCCATTAAATCGCTGGGTGCATTAGCAGCATTTCTTGAGGTTAGCTTATCTCCCTCCGATTTCTTCTGAAAGAGCGGTGATGGATGATTATGGGAAAGTTTGTAAATAGTCTTCCAGATATTTTATAATAATTATTGTGCCAATAAAAGACAGCAGGAGGCTTTCTTTAAAACCGCTAATTATTTTGCAGAGAAAAGAAAGGATGGGAGAAAAGCTGGGGAGGGGGGGGCAAGGGGGGTTGAAATGGTATCTGTTAACTCTTTTGACCCATTCCTATGCAGGGATTTCCTTTGATGTCCTTCTGGTCAAAGATACACTTTAGGAAAACCAGAGTCGGCATTCTATTAAGTCAGGGAGAGGAACAGTGGGGAACCACACTGGTTTTTCTAGTTGAGAGTTTTCATCAAGCTTTCATCTTTGATTTGATGGCGATTTTGACCAAAAGATTAATTTTGTACCTTGATTACAGTTTCATTTTTTTTTCTCCAGAAGGCACATGCTGCTTAGACACAGACACACACGGGTAGTGCAAGTAGGTACATTTTAGGGCGAAGCAAGCTTCCAAGTGGGGTGCGATTGCAACATTGCTTTTAGCACAGCAGCCTTTTGATAGTAATGTTCCAATAGTTGAGGGGCTGAAACAAAGAAGAAGAGAATTTTGACCTATTTTCCAAAGGACCTGAAGGCAGGACAAGAAGCAATGGATGGAAACTAATCAAGGAGAGAAGCAACCCAGAACTAAGGAGACATTTCCTGACAGTGAGAACAATTAATCAGTGGAACAACTTGCCTTCAGAAGTTGTGGGTGCTTCACCCCTGGAGGTTTTTAAGAAGAGACTGGATAGCCAGTTGTCTGGAATGGTATAGGTCAGGGGTGTCAAACTCAAGGCCAGGGGTGGGATTTGGAGGCTTCCGAACCAACCATAATATTAGCTACGGATTCTCCCAAACCGGGGTGAACCTCTAGCAGCCCACACCTGGGTCTCATCCAGAAACGTATGCATTTATCCTTATGGCTGCATTGGACATAACACCCATCCCTATTGCATCCATCTCTTAATCACCTTCTAGCAAGATTTGAGAAACTATGCATTCATCTCTCATTTTTCAAACGTAAATTACCAGGAGTTGTGGGGTCCTTGGTGTTCTCCGAGCTTGGTAGTTTTCTTATAGACGTTTCATTACCAAACTAGGTAACTTCATCAGTGCTAGAAGGAAGCAGGATTTGCTCTTATGTTTAAGTATCAATGATTTGCTCTGTCAAGAGTTGGTAGGAATGTTCTTAGTGGTTCCTGATAAGGCTGTTTAAACAACCTTAGCTTGTTTGCTTGCACTGGTAGCTTCTTGATTGGGGTATTCTGGGAGTTGAAGTCCGCAGTTGCCAAGGTTGGACACCCCTGTTCTGGATCTTCAGCCCTAAAGCCCTTCTTGGGGAACTCAAAAGCTCCTGTCAGATTTCATCAGGCTCAGAAGGAGTTTTTCATTTGGAGATTTTTCCCTCGCTTCGTTTCGGATGCTTCCTCCTTCTCCGGAAGGAAACCAGAGTTGCAAGTTTCCCCTCGCTTCTATGAATGGCACCAACCGTTTTCTAAGAAACGTGCTTCAATATTTTTAACAGCGGTGGGGGGGGGGAGAGCTGCTGCAGGGCCTTCAGTCTTCCTCTTTTCTTTTTTTAAAAACATTTGTATTTTAGCCAGATTTTCATTTCTCCTGTTTGGCTGATGAAGGTTGCTGATAAGATAGTGGCTTTTTCTGCTGTTGTGAGCCATCCCAAATTGCCTGCATTATTTGCACATTTTAAACTCACTCCAGGATCAGCGGAGCGCTGGCTCATTCGCTAACCACATGGGCTGGATTTGTAAGGCACGCTAGCTCAAAGTCACCACTTCCATCCCCCCACCCCAAAACAAGAAAGCTTCACATGTTGTCAGGCCTTCAACTAAGCTACTAAGCTACTTCCATGAGATGGAGGATTTTGGCCACTATGAAAATGAACAGATAATTTAATGTAAGTGTTTCAAAGTGCTGGTTGTGACTAAATGGCATAGGGCCTGGTTCCAGGAGGTCCTTGACTTACAACCATTTGTTTAGTGACCGTTCAAAGTTGCAACAGCACTAAAAAAAATGACTTATGACCATTTTGGTGGGATTTAGAGGTTCTCTGAACTGGCCATAACAGTAGCTACGGGTTCTCCTAACCCTAGCCATAACCATAACCCATATCGCAGCCTATCCTTGAACCAAACTGTCTGCATTTGTACAATATAAGCTACAAGCTAACTAACATCAGGTCCTAATGACCAATTAAACCTATTAACTAAGGTTAAATGTAATCCTGGCACATATTATAAATATGACTACTAGGAGTATGACTGGATGTCTACACAGTAATCTATCAGTCATCAATAATGATGCTGCTGGATTTAATCTGGCATAAGATACTTTTTCCCTTTGTCTACTCCTATGTAATCATTTCTGGAAGTATTACTCTACTAGAATAAGATTTATGAATGGGAACATCCATTAGAGAAAGTGGAGAAACCTAGGTATCTACAGTCAAATGCGATTAAAGGAATCGATGTTAGCCAATGAACCCCTCATTGAAAACTGGTTGTTTTAATGAACTGAGTCAAAAGAAGCCAGTGTAGAAATTTTAATTTAATAAAATGAAGAGGCCGTCACTCAATAGCACAGCTCCTTGTCTCCTGACTTGTCTCAACTGCCACACTCACACGACCTTTGCAAAGAGCCATGATTTGTGAAATCAGGAAATCAGCTATCAAGCTAAAGCAGCACGCAGAAATTCGACAACTCCCCTCAGATGGATCAGAACCGAACATTTCCCATAATAGGAAAGTTAGGAATTACATTCCAGCATCAACACAAGGTGCTAATTGGGAGAAAGCTGAGCCAGCTTTTCTTCTGTTAGCAAACCACCACCATCAATTCATGTTTTTCACAAATCTGCCTGAATGCGAGTTCCAGGCAACCCAGCTGTCTTGGTAACATTTATTGACATTCTGAGTGTGTTTTGACAGAATGTTGGGAGGGGAGACATGCAAATGGGGCAATCATTAGGTTTAAAAAGTTCAGTTTTGTGGCAGCTAAAATGCAAGCTTTTGCTGCAGCCTGTCCATTCCCCATGTCCAGACGGTATCATCCGAGACAGTAAAATAAATCGTGTGGTTTGCATTTTCAAGAAACAGAGCAGAGCATGAATGTACCTGGGTGGGGAAGGGAGAATCTCACAAGCTAACCTCATCCTGTTAGATGAGTCCACGGGGAAATTACTCAAAGGACAACAGACATTTCTTCTACTATCTGCCATAAAAGTACTTTCAGTTCAGCCCCCCACAAAAAATGCAAGCGGTTTCTGGAACACGAGGCCCCAGAGGGTGCAATACAAAGAGGCAGGGCTCCCCAAAGTCTTACCTTTGCATAACTATCAATATTAGCTTTCTTTTCAAATCCCATAAAATGGTTGACATTTTTCAGACATAACAAAGTTAAATTTCACAGGCAACTCACCACCATTGAGGTCATACTTTTTTTTAAAGTTGTTCCGAGCTCTTGTTCACACCCATTTATCCTCACTTTAAGGGTGGATTCACAATGCACACTACTCCACAAAAAAAGAGTTTAAAAACAGTTGTGGCTGGCTTATCCACTCTGCTAAGCCCAAACCATCATGTCTACATTTATTCTTCTTTTGTTTTTAAATATATTTTTATTAAACAGATTTTTTTTCTTCTAAGCCATAGTTTAAGCAATGGTTAAACTAAACTACGAGTCCAACAATGCTAAAAAAAAAAACCACACCACCACATAGTTGGCATATTGCTGGGTTTTTTGGAGTATGATGCCCTTTTTCCCCCCAAAAGAGGCTGAAAATTTGAGTGTGTCTTATACTCCGAATGTAGATTTTTCTAAGCTTTTTTTCAGCCCTAATGAGGCTGTAATAAGTGAAGGGATCTTCTGTGCTTTGCCTGCTTTTCTCATTTCTCTTCTCTCTCCAATGATCAACTGTGCTTTAGAAGCTGTTTTTTATCCCCAACCAGGGGATAAAAAGCGTGTGCATGCTCAAAACCAGCAAACTTATGTGCTGAAGCTGACCAGACTAAGGACGCTAGCCAGATGAATACCTGGTAGGCAGAATTTTCCCCCCTATTTTTCTCCCCAAAAACTAAGGTGCATCTTATACTCCGGTGTGTCTTATACTCCAAAAAATACGGTATATACCAAGCCAATGGCACGCTACAGGTAGTCCTCGACTTACAACAGTTCATTTTGTGACTGTTCAAAGTTACAACAGCATTGGGGAAAATTTTCACACTATCCTTGTAGCATCCCCATTATCATGTGACCGTTGTTGTGTCCCAAGGTCATGTGATCACTTTTTGCAATCTTTTGACAAGCAAAATCAATGGGCAAGCCAGATTCACTTACTACTGTAACTTATCACTTAACAACTGTGGCAAGAAGAAAGATCATAAAATGGGACAAGGCCAACTTAACAAATGTCTCACTTAACAACAAAAATTGGGGGCTCAATTATGGTCATAAGTCAAGGACTACCTGTACACTGTGAGAACAGCCAAACCTTCTTAGGTTTAAAGGGTACATCTGGACCCAAAAGTCCAGTGGAAACCAATCCTGAACACAGTTTTGAAATAATCTTACCATAATACCATCAACCCTAACTATAACTGTACCCTAACTAGACAGAGCTCATTACAACCACATTGCCAAAAAGGCATTAAGAGCGGTTAACCTAATTTTGCAAAGCTTCTTCTCCGGTAACATTGTACTGCAAACTAGGGCATACAAAACCTTTGCCAGACCAATTCTTGAATGCAGCTCGTCTGTCTGGAATCCACACTGTATATCTGACATTAATGCAATTAAATGAGTCCAGAAGTATTTCACGAGAAGAGTACTCCACTCGCAATAGAATACCTTATGCCACCAGGCTCAAAATTTTGTGCTTGGACAACCTGGAATTACATTGCCTATGGTCTGACCTAAGCATAGTACACAAAATTGTCTGCTACAACATCCTACCTGTCAACAACTACTTCAGCTTCAACCTCAACAAACAATAGATACAAACTCAAGGTAAACCGCTCCAAACTCGATTGCAGAAAATACGACTTCAGCAACCGAATGGTCAACGCCTGGAATGCTTTACCTGACTCCATTGTTACTTCCTCAAACCCTTATAGCTTCAACCTTAAATTGTCTAGCGTGGACCTCACCCCATTCCTAAGAGGTCCGTAAAGGGGGCGTGCATAAGCGCACCAGCGTGCCTACCATCCCTGTCCTACTGTCCCCATTTATTTGTACTGATTTCCTTTGTTCATGTCCACGTTTATACTTACCATATACTTGCTATCCTGTACATGTTTGACAAACCAAATAAATGAAATAATTAATTAATTTAATAAATAAAATAAAATAATAAAAATATGATCTGCCTTAAAAATGCCATAGGGCAGCAGAGGCATAAACTATGAGGTGGAGCAGCTTCCTCAAGGAAGGAAGGAAAGTTCCAGTCTAGCATTCTTCAACCTTAATCTGATGCCTTTCAGATATATGAAGACTTCAACTCAAAGATTTCCCAGCCAGAATGTCTCTTCTGGAGGGCACCTGGTTTGGAAAGGCAGCAATAGGCTGAGCCTCATGAATAACTGGGCTTATGCTGTTTAAAGAATACTTTATCTACCTGATTCATAAATTCACTCTAGATTCCATGCATTCATAAGCAGATTCACCAGGTGGAGCTGATCTGGGACTGTGGCAAGAGGGAGATTCCAAACACAACGTGGGTCCATTTTCTAAGAAAAAGCTTTTGCAGCTTGGAAGTTCTAAAAATTAACCACATTGCAGGACAGCAGGAGTAGAGGTGGCTCTGGACTCCCAGTATGGGAAATCTATTATAAAGCAGCATGTTTAGTATGGATTAGCGTACGGGTAAACCTAAAAAACAGGAGAATTTTAACCTTGGAAGGACATGACTTAAAGATGGGGTGGCATGCCTTCATGTGGAATACCAGAAGCAAGCTACATGCATCCCACATGCGGAGGGATTTGTTGATACAAACATAGGAGGAGATTAAAAGTAAACATTATATGAAAATCCCAGGCTGGTTATCCACTATTGAGGCAATGATCTACCCCACACTAGACATAGGTACAATGACCAAATACCATGAACTAAAAATGAATCAGGAATCAGGAACTAAGAGGCCAGGGGGTAAATATAGACTGGTAGCCATATCTCCAATTACAATCCAGATATAGAAACCAACAAAAGCTCAAGAGTGAAGAAAACCTACCTTCATCATGTTGCTTCTTTCGTAACAGCAGGCTCTGATTAGTCTCGCTTCCTTCAGTTGCTGATGTCCACCTTTCTGTCTTTTGCTGCTCTCTCGTCAGAGACTGGTGCTTCTAAGGGCTGGCTGGAGGAAGCCCCTAACCTGGATCAGAACCTGGGGGTCCAGGTCAGGAGCAGAGGCCTAGGTGTTCATTCAGCTTCAGTGGGGCACCTTTCCAGCAAGGGGTCTACCTGGAACCAAACCATAACATTTGGTTAGGTCCATATCTTTCATGCATTAACAACCAGATTTCCACATCTGAAGCATTCAATTAGCTATTTGATTGCTCATGCCTGTAACACAGGAATCTTCTCAGACTGACAGAGGGTTAGACTCAAAATCAGGTGAAGTGTTAATACCATTTTATAAGGCCTTGGTAAGGCCACACTTGGAATACTGCATTCAGTTTTGGTCACCATGATATAGAAAAGATGTGAAGACTCTATGATATAGAAAAGATGAGAGACCGCCTACTGCCAATCACCTCCACTAGACCGATACGATCGCATAGATTAGGCCTGCTCCGAATTCCATCATCCAGCCAGTGTAGACTGGCAACTACCCGGAGGAGAGCCTTCTCGGTGGCTGCTCCGACCCTCTGGAACGAACTCCCCGTGGAGATCCAGACCCTCACCACCCTCCAGTCCTTCCGCACCACTCTAAAGATCTGGCTGTCCCGGCTGGCCTGGGGTTAAGATTCTAACCCCACTCGAATTGTGTGACTGTTGTGTTTTCTTTTTAATATGTTGTATTGTCTTCATGTCGGAAAATTGTTTGTCCTTCCCACCCCCTTTTTTTGAACTGTGAACCGCCCTGAGTCCCCCCAGGGAAAAGGGCGGCATACAAATAAAGGGAAAATGAAAATGAAATGAAATGAAGAGTACAGAGAAGAGCCACAAAGATGATTAGGGGACTGGAGGCTAAAACATATGAAGAACGGTTGCAAGAACTGGGTATGTCTAGTCAAGTGAAATGAAGGACTAGGGGAGACATGATAGCAGTGTTCCAGTATCTCAGGGGTTGCCACAAAGAAGAGGCAGTTAAACTATTCTCCAAGGCACCTGAGTGGAGAACAAGAAGCAATGGGTGGAAACTAATCAAGGAGAGAAGCAACTTGGAACTGAGGAGAAATTTCCTGACAGTTAGAACAATTAATCAGTGGAACAACCTGCCTCCAGAAGTTGTGAATGCTCCAACACTGGAAGTCTTTAAGAAGATGTTGGATAGCCATTTGTATGAAACGATATAGGGTCTCCTGCCTAGGCAGGGGGTTGGACTAGAAGACCTCCAAGGTCCCCTCCAACTCTGCTGTTGTATTGTATTGATGGTTTGTACCTCGGTGAAACTAAATAAGGTTCAAATTAAGTCAAGGGGAGCTCAGATTTTACCTTCTTGTGCACAGATAGGGATTCCATACTGATTGAGCCCACAAATATGGTTGCAAATTGTGATGGTTGTTCAGCAGGTGACCATATCCAATTCTAGAACCTTTTATGTGGCGGTCATTAAGTGAATATGTTGATTGTTAAGCAAGCTAGGTAAATCCCAATCCTGTGACTGCAGAATGTTGCGAACAGCCGGCAATGTGGGCTGGTTGCCAAGTGCCCCAAAAGGCAGCCATGTCACCAGCTGTTCGATGTTATGACAGACCCTGAAAAAGTTACTTAGGGCCCAGCTTCAAAGTCCTGATACCTTTTCCTGGTCATGTGACTGCATTTTGGGCACTTGGTAACCAGCCCACATTGACGGTTGTTTGCAACATCCTACAGCCACATGACCACGGGACAGCTCACACAGTCAAGGACTACCTCTGTATTAGAGGCATGGCTTGTTTAATCTTGTTTATAAAAGCAGTAGACTTATATACCGCTTCATAGGCCTTTCAGGCCTCTCTAAGCGGTTTACAGAGAGTCAGCATATTGCCCCCAACAATCTGGGTCCTCATTTTACCCACCTCGGAAGGATGGAAGGCTGAGTCAACCCTGAGCCGGTGAGATTTGAACCGCTGACCTGCTGATCTAGCAGTAGCCTGCAGTGCTGCATTTAACCACTGCGCCACCTTGGAAGAGGCTGCAATGGCATGGTTTTGTGCAATGCACAAAGCAATAAGCCATGGTTTATAAATCCACGCTGCTGCTTTTGACTGAAGTCCAGAGCAAACAAAACTTGTTGTGGCTTAGTGGGAAGTGTGAGCTGGGTCTGTTACTGGAAACTGGATATGGCTGATGGGTTGTGTCAGTCAGATCCAAGAGATGAGTCAAGGCAGAAAAGCAACAAGGAGGAAAGACAGAAGCAGCCAGAAGCTCTTTGGCACAGAAACAAACAGGACTAGGGAGAGCTCCATGGGAATCCTGCTGGCTGAATCTCCCTTCTTTAAGAGAGAGGAAGGATGGATAGATGTTGTTCAGTTGAAAGCAGAGGAAACACGTGTGCCCCCAGCTGCGCTAAGGGCAGGGGTCAGCAACTTCATGACCTGTGGACTTCAACTCCCAGAATTCCTGAGCTAGCATAGCTAAAGTCCACAGGTAGTAAAGTGACCACAATTGCCCACTTCTGACTTAAGGTCAACCAGCTCTCTATAGGCTCTCATTCATTTGGGAGTCTTTCAAGTAAATGGAATTAACCTTGGAAACTAGGGTGCTACAAAGATTTGCATCCAGCATCTTAGCAACAAGCATGCATTTCACATAATCCCAGCTTAACCTTGTATCTTTATAGAGTCCGGATAAAATTTATCCCTTAATGAAGGTTTGATAGATTTGACCAGTTGCTAAATATTCAAAGGGTTCAACTTTGGAAAGTGGCAAAGCTTTGTCAGAGTCTTAAACCTAGCTAAGGGTGCATCTTGTATGACCCTGTATATTCAATGAAGTCGATATCTGCGATTTTTTTAGTTTGTGGAGAGCTTAATTCTGCAAATTTATTCTCGTCTTCTTTTGAAAATGCCTTCTTAGATTGGAAGGTGCTGGAAAGCAAAATATTAAGCCTGGTCTTATTTCTAAAAGCTGTATTTCAAGGGAAGGAAGGAAGCAAAGAAGGAAGGAAGGAAGATAAAGATAGATGGATGGATAGATGGATGGATGGATGGATCGATCGATCGATGGTTGTAGGGCTTCTCTTCCCCTTTAGATTTTAATATGTATTAGTTACCTGTTCTAACTCTAGACCATTCTATTCACTCTTTTGAAAGAAGAAAGGAGAGGATGCTCTTTTAGTGAGGTCCTATCTGATTATTTACAGGTAGTCCTCAACTTGCAACCATCACTGGAACCAGAATTTCCATTATTAAGCAAGGTGGTTGTTAGTGACACCCACTTCTATGATCTTTTTTTGCCTAGTGATTGTTAAATGAATCGCTACAGTTAAGAGAGGCACATATTCAGTAAGCAAATTCAGCTTCCTCCATTGACTTTGCTTGTTGGAAGCCGGCTGCGAAGATCTCAAATGATTATATGAGCCAAATGCATGGTGGTTGCCAAGTGCCTGGTTTTTTATCACATAACCATGGGGCTGCTGCAATGGTTAAGCATGAGAACCAGACATAAGTTACTTTTTTCAACTTTGTAACATTTTTTGCGAGGGGTGCAACTGAGCAGTGGCTCGGTGGCTAAGATGCTGAGCTTGTTGATCAGAAAGGTCAGCAGTTCAGCGGTTCAAATTCCTAGCACTGCTTAATGGAGTGAGCTCCCGTTACTTGTCCCAGCTTCTGCCAACCTAGCAGTTTGAAAGCATGTAAAAAATGCAAGTAGAAAAATAGGGACAACCTTTGGTGGGAAGGTAACAGCATTCCGTGCGCCTTTGGTGTTTAGTCATGCGCCTTCAGCATTTAATCATGCTGGCCACATGACCACGGAGACAACAGCATTGGCTCTTCGGCTCTGAAATGGCAATGACCACTGCCCCCTAGAGTCAGGAACAACTAGCACTTGTGTGCAAGGGGAACCTTTACCTTTCAGCAATCACTAAATGAATGGTTGTAAATTGAGAGCAACTTGTACAAGAATTAGCCCATAAACTACTTCAACCAAAACAGGAACTAATACTTCTTTTCATATATCACACAACAAACGCAAGTTTTGTTGAACTGTGATTTATCAAGCAGGCAATAATGCCCTTCGAGTTGCTGGGTAGGACACCGATTTGAGCAACCTCTAAGTAGGAGACCTCTATCAATTTTATACATGAATGAAATATTTCTTTGGAATCATTCAGATGTCCCTCCTGGCTTTCCTATCCACCTCCCAGTGCAACCATTTTATCATCATCTGAACTATCTGATCAGGGTCTTGGATATAATGCAATTAGGATTATCATTTTAAGGGTATTCAGATGAAATTTAAAGCCAGCCTTGCACTAATTTGGCTGTCAAGGAATTGATTTTGATCCTTAGCACTCTTTCATTTTCAATAGAGTACTGCTCTAACCAGGTTAATTTCTGTTAAGCACATTAGTCAGGTACTTCTATCTCCCCAATCAAATGATTATATGTCTCTGGGCTTTGAAAAATTAAAACTAGGGTTACCGCTAGATGGGAGCAAAAACTTGGAGGTTTCTAAATCTCTCTGCTGTTCTCTGATAGGCAATCAGATTTCTGCAATCTCAGCCATTCGCCCTAATCTTAGCAGTATTGCACAAACCCCACAACACAAAACCCAACTAATGTACAGGTAGCCCTCGAGTTACAACCACAATTGAGACCCATATTTCTGTTGCTAAGTAAGATAGTTGTTTTGCCCCATTTTACGACCTTTATTACGACTACAGTTCTGCCACATGGTTCATAGCTTGATGCATTTGCATGAAGCTGTACCTCATGTCTTATCAATTATCATGGTTTAATTCATACTAAGTAGCTAAAATAAAATTCAAAACACTATCCTAAAGTGGTATCTCTCCATCTCAGCAACTTTGAGATGTGTGGATTTCAATTCCCAAAATTCCCCAACCAGCAATTTAAGTCCACACATTTTAATGCAAAGTGTCTTAAAGTATTTAACCAATGCCTTAAATTTAACCAATGCCTTCAATCTTGGCAACTTAAAAGATGTGTGAATTCTGTTCCCAGAATTCCACAGCCAACAGAGAATTCTGGGAATGGAAGTCCACAGATTGAAACTCCTAAGGTTGAAAAATACTGCATTAGATAACAACTAATGTTATGGAAGGTATTTTAACTTGAAAACAAGGAAACCAGTGGCTGACTCCCTATACATGACAGGCATGTATTAAATAATTAATAATAATCATGTATTAAATAATACATAATAATCAGTGGCTGATAGCAACCAGTAGAGGGCAGTAGAAAACAATCTATAATATTTTATTCCTCCATACAAGGAAATTTAACTTGGAGTCAATTTCTCCTTAATTAAAAAACAGCAAATTAGACAGAAATTGCCCACCTGGTTGGAAATACAATTTCCAGGTCATTTTTAGATCCTCAACAATGAAAATAGTTAATGTGTGAATGTTAATGTAGCAGGTTTAGCAGCTTATGTCTTATTAGCAAACTAGTCTGTGTTATGCTATTTGACCTCTTTTTTAATATATATTTTCAGAGTAAAGATAATCAGAATTGGCCTAAACAACTTAGGTGGGGAACATTCCTCTATCAGCTAACAATTTCATTTTTATCACAGTATTTGGTAATGTGATTTTGAAGTAATTCCTTAAGATAATTTTTATGCAGAAAAAATGACAGATTTGAAAATTGAAAGTGAAATTTTATAAACATCCATATTTCTACATGAATGTAGTTTTTTATTTTAATATATATTTTTTAATGTAAGCTTTGGTGATTGTTCAAAGTTACAGTGTAGCAACCCCACGTGTGATCAAAATTCAAATGCTTGGGCAACTGGCATGTATTTACAATGTATTATATGCATTTATATGTACAATGTATTTATATACAATGTATTTATAGTAACTGTATTTATATACAATGTATTTATAGTGTCCTGTGACCATGTGACTGCCTTTTGTGATGTTGCCTTTTGGTTCTGCCAAACAAAGTTAATGGGGGAAACTGGATTTACTTAACAAATATGTGATTGTCTTAACAATTGCAAACAATGGTGCAAAAATCATCATATAATCAAGTGCTATTCACTTAGCAACTACTTTACTTAGCAATGAAAATTCTGATGCTAGTCATAAACTGAGGATTATCCGTACCCACATAATCTGTATGGATGGGAGGGGGTGAAAGATAATTATCCCCCAGCTCATTGCAACCTCTGCATTTAAGAAATGAACAGTTATTTAGTTTGGCATTTCCCTCAACCTAACTTCTAATGAAAGTACACAGTTGCCCAAGCCTTTTACTCCAAGATGTGTTAGCGTGAATTTGTAAAAGTGAAGTGGAGGAAAAGAAAAATACAATTTCTTTATGTATTTTCAGAGAGCGGTGATGATGGTGTTTCCTTTCATTAGTTCACCAGATGAATATTTAGAACTATACTGCCATCGTATGACCAATATAGCTTAGTGCAAAGACAGGATGGATTTCTATGAATATTAAAATTTGAATAAAATAGGCCAAGGTTTTTGTCAATACAGCAATACAGTCAATACAATCTGCAGAACTGAGAGGTGTTGTTTTGATTTTCACTACTAGAACAATGAACACACTTGTGTTTCACAGGATTAAGTATAAAATCCTGCCTGGGAAAATAAAGAGGTATTTTAATAACTGCAGCTCAGGTAAAATGAAATTTTCTGGATTTTACTGTTTGGTTTTTAATCTACGTTTAACCAAAGAAGGGACGTGATGACTCAGTGGCTAAGATGCTGAGCTTGTCAATCAGAAAGGTCGGCAGTTTGGCGGTTTGAATCCCTAGCGCCACATAACGGAGTGAGCTCCCGTTACTTGTCCCAGCTTTTGCCAACCTAGCAGTTCGAAAGCACGTAAAAATGCAAGTAGAAAAATAGGAACCATCTTTGTTGGGAAGGGAACAGCGATCTGTGCACCTTTGGCGTTGAGTCGTGACGGCCACATGACCACGGAGGTGTGTTTGGAAAGCACTGGCTCTTTGGCTTTGAAATGGAGATGAGCACCACCCCCTAGAGTCAGGAACGACTAGCACATATGTGCAAGGGGAACCTTTTACCTTTAAGCAAAGAGAAATATTGTTGACCTCTCTCATGAATAGTAAAGATATCAGTTAACCTTCTGAAAGAGAGAAATGATAAGTGGATAGGAAAGGGGTTTATGCTATGCATTCTACTAAACCATGATTTGCTTCCATACATAAACCACCTTGAGCTCCTGGAGGAAAGTGAGAAATAAATCTCCTATTGGGAATTCTTGCAATTGGAAGTCCACCTCTCTTAAACTTGCTGAGGTTGAGAAGCAGCTCCTTAAAGAAATTAGCAAATAAAGGAAGGGAGGCTTTTCTTTCTTCTGTCAGCCCTGTTTAGCTCTCATTAATGCGCAGCGGAAACCTGGAAAGTTTCCGCAGAACAGAATAACAGAAACTCGCTTCCAAGAGATAAATGTTGTTACCTCAACCTTGTTTGTTTTCTGACAGGACTTTTATCATCTATGGAGGCTTGTAATTTCTCGCCTGGCCTCTTAAGCGCTACAGCTCAATTCCCCCCACCCCACCCCCACACTATGGCAGCCGCTCGCGCACGCATCTCGATGGTATCTCCAAACGTAGAGTCTCCTGCTGGAATGTCAACGATATTTGACAGAGGTCTGTTTTCATTCGCGTCCTCATGACATCACGAGGCGGAAGCCGGAAACAGGAAGTCCTCGATGTTTATGGCAAGACGACGAGAAGATGGCAACTGCTGTGGATACGGGAGCCTCTGCGGATGGGACGGTGAGAGATGAATGTGGTTAGAAGGGCTCGTTGTAGGGCAATCTGGCCACTATACCGCAACCGAAAGCTTCAGTCCAGCACCGCCCGAGGCGCCGTGTTGGGAAAGGTTGCTTGTATCCTGGGAAGTAAGAGATTTGCTTTGGCCGGAGTTGCTGCTCTGAATCGGTGGCAGGGATGGGGAACCTGGGCTGGACTACAACTCCCAACATCCCCAGCGGCCTATCTGTGAGCTGAAATTCAGCAATGCCTAGAAGTCTACTTGATCTTGGTAGAAAAGATGGGAAGAATTAAGGGCGGGGAGGAGGATAAAAGAGAGAGAATCTCATTCTTTTTCACATTGTTAATACTGTAGAGCAGGGATGTCCAAACTTGGGAACTTTAAGAATTCTGGGAGTTGAAGTCCATAAGTCTTAAAGTTCCCAAGTTTGGACACCCCTGCTGTAGGGTGTATAAGTAGATCTGGAAGTGTTAAGTTTAGAATATTCTACAAATTATCAGTTTACTTCCATTTCCCCTGTATTTAGGAATCAGTTGAGGAAAGCCTTTTAAATGTAGCCTCATCCCTTCTCTTGCATGTTGAGATATTTTGCCCATTGATTTGTTGATTGGGACCCCTCAAGTTGTTTTTGACTCCTAGCAACTGCATAGATTTTCTCCATGATTGGTATGTAATCTGTTCTTTCAAGACTCCCAATGCATCATCATCACTGTAACTGAATCTATCCATCTTGCTGCTGGTTGTCCTCTTCCCCTTTCCCCTTTTTATATTGTTAACATTATATATTATATAGATATACTACACATTGTATACTATAATTATTAACATAACATGTTGATTGTGATTTACAAGGATAATTGGCTTTTCTTGGGTTTTTGATAAACCACTCCATCTTCCTTGATCCCTTTCTGTATTTTAATTGTAATGGGTAGAGAGGGTTTACTATGAAAGTTTTTATTTTCTCCTGGTACTGTATTGTTAAAGCTCAAGACAATAATTATATTTCAAAAGCATCTGTCTTGAACTTTTTGATCTGTTAGAGAATATAGAATTAGATATCAGATCCTGAGTGACAAAATTAGACACATCTTGATAAAGGTTTTAGACCAGTACAAATAAGGCAATAACAGCAGTGAAAATAATGATTGATCCTATATATCCAGAGGGACGCGGTGCCTCAGTGGCTAAGATGCTGAGCTTGTCGATCAGAAAGGTTGGCAGTTTGAATCCTGAGCGTCGTGTAATTTGTCCCAGCTTCTGCCAACCTAGCAGTTCGAAAGCATATAAAAATGCAAGTAGAAAAATAGGAACCACTTTGGTGGGAAAGTAATAGTGTTCTGTGTGCCTTTGGCTTTTAGTCATGCCGGCCACACGACCATGGAGAAATCTTCAGACAGCACTGGCTCTTCGGCTTTGAAACATATATGAGCACCACCCCCTAGAGTCGAGAACAACTAGCACATATGTGAGAGGGGAATCTTTACCTTTACCCATATATCCACCAAGTCAGATCCCAAAAGTGTCAGGCTACATGCCAACTATGGGCTAAAATGCAAGAAGCAATAGAACCAATCTATAACAAGGGGGCTCTGTCAATTAAAAGGAAATGTGGCTAAAATCATTATGGTAACAAAAGAGAGCAGGTATAACATCATGTGTTTAACTAGTGCTTTATTTAGCTTGCAATCCTGATTGTGAAACTGCTTTTTATACATCGTGTATTGTATAACCATTTATCTGAACCCCAAATTATTATTTTTTTAAATACATGTGGGGGGATATTCCAGATGGCTTCCAACACTTCAGACAGCCTGATGACAGCTGAAGAAGCTGCTGCCCAAAAGAGAGAAGAACGGCTTAGAAAATTCCGAGAGCTTCATTTGAAAAGGGTAAAGTTACCTTGTGACTTTTGGATTCAAATCCCAGAACAGTAAATCACCTGGGTTATACCCTTCTGAGACCTAATTAAATTATATAGCATAGTGTACAAGGTTTATGGGGCAACAATTTAGCATGCAAGAGAGTAGGCTTGAAGAGGGGGAAAAAAGTTGGTAGTTCAGGATATAAAATTTGTAATAGTTTTTTATTTTAATTCTGTTTGCTGCCTAGAGTCGCTTGTTGAGATAGGCAACTATATAAATGGGGTAAGGAGAGAAGAAAGGAGGGAAGGAAGGAGGGAAGGAAGGAAAGAAGGAGAGAAGAAAGGAGGGAAGGAAGGCGGGAAGAGAGAAGGAGAGAAGAAAGGTGGGAGGGAAGGGGGAAGGAGGGAGGGAAGGAAGGAGAGAAGAAGGGAGGGAAGGAAGGAGGGAAGGAAGAAGAAGTAGGATTGTTGTAAAATAAGATGGGTTTATGGGATGGTAAGAAAGCAACTTCAATTATATTGTCAACTGTAGGGGAGAAAAATTGTTACAAGTACATATTATTAATAACAGTTATGAGATCATATAATTGTGAATGTATATATGAGAAATAAAAATTAAAAATTAAAAAAAATATAAATGGGGTAAATAAGTACAACTCTCTAATTAGAGGCAATCTAAGGTCCTGGGAATCACTAACCATAAATAAATGTTTTTATGTTACCAAGGCTGAGGAGTGATGTTACAGGTAGTGCCTGGGTGAAGAGCTCCTAAATTCATCTGTAACTCAAATTCTTAAGTCAAAACCTGTACTTACAAACCAACTGCCTACTACTAAAAAATGCCAGATAGCGTTATCCTTGCTGGAGCCAATGAATCACTGAAAGTTCACCATTGAAAACAGGCTGTATATAAAAACATAACTTTAGCAATTCATCAGCTCAAGAAGGAGAACATCACTCACCATTTTCAGTAGTACACAGCCTTAAGGGTTGTCCTTAAATCACCACATTCTTCGTCTGGGTAATGCTTGTTGTATTAAGTTAAAATAAACGATAGTAAGAGCCAGAACAGTTACTATTATGCAGTAACAGCCCACCAATAAGCAGACTGATAAACCTCTGCTGCAGAATCTGTTTTTCAATTTTTATTTGCATTGCCATGAGAATTTAGCATTCACTAGTAGAGTATTTCTTATTATTGGTGAAGTTTGTAACTTTCTTCATTTTTTTGCTGCTTATCCCTGATTTGTTTCTATTTTCTAATTTATCAATTGCTGGTAAATGGGAGATGTTCTTATCTCATGTTTATTTTAAAAGAATGAAGCCCGTAAGTTAAATCATCAGGAAGTTGTGGAAGAAGATAAAAGGCTGAAGTTACCAAGCAACTGGGAAGCAAAAAAGGCTCGCTTAGAATGGGAACTCAAAGTGGAAGAAAAGAAAAAGGTAAACAAGCAAATAATATGATGTGTACCTTTAAGACAATTAGAAAGCTTTAAAAAAGTCCCACAGTTACTGTTTTTTCACTGGGTTTTATTAGAAATGAGCAATGATAGATACAATACTTGCACCCTTACTGGAAAATACTGGCATCCAAATATAGCCCTTTTGCATTCGTGTGCAAAATAGGTGATGTACATTAATAACTCTCAGAGTAATTCTATGAAAAATAGATATTTTTATGTTTTAAATGGAAGGGCGCAATGTAGCTTCTGAAAGACCAAAATTCTGTTATTATTCTAAAAATGAGATTTTATAACCCTTCACCAAACGAGTAAAACCACAGTTCACATAATATTTTTTAGAATTTCTAATATAACATTAGGATGCATTTGTGATTTCAAGAAAACTGTTACTTTTTGTGCCATATGCTTTGCATCAGCCCACCCAGTGAGTATTTGGATTAGGCACGATTTAAACAAGGAATTTCATAATTCATTTCTTTTGTCAGGATGTTCTAGGACACTGTCAAAAGAGGTGGGAATTATTATGGGTACAGACCTATCAGAAAGAGAAATCAACAGCAGATCACGTATAATTCAACTGAAGACTAATTTTATAAGGAAATATAAAATATAAATTTTAGCTCAGGGGAACATTTTTTGAGGAACTGTTTCAAATTATTAAAATGAGTTTACTGTATACTAGGAATGCTTGCTGAAAGGAGAAGATTATGAGAGAGTAAAGCTGCTAGAAGTAAGTGCAGAAGATGCAGAACGCTTTGAGAGGAAAAGGAAGAAGAGAAATCCTGATTCTGGATTTTCAGGTAGGGGGAAATGATCCTTACGGTTATCAAATAGATGTTGAATAAAAATAAAGTTTTACACAGTGGCTCATATCAGGGGTTCTTCTGTAGGACTTGGCCCTGTGGGTCATAAGAATATTGGAAGGGGATTATAAAACATTTTCAGAATTGACCGTGGTTACTCAGCCAAAGTGGGAACATTGTCAAAATTCCTGTTTGTCATGGCAAGTTCAAACAGAGCAAAAATCAGAGATACATGCAAAACAAAGCAGGTTTATTTATTATCTAGTATTCTTTATCTTTATGTAAGTGAAGACTCAATTATCCAGGCCAAAATTATCTAAGGGGGTTAAACATGGCAACTGGACCAAAGTTTATTAAACTGAGATGTTTTGTTACTCATCCAAGTAGCGTATTTTGCGGATTATAAAACGTATTCCCTCCTCCCCCCTTCCCAAAGTGGGTGGAAATGTCTGTGCGTCTTATAGAGCGAATATTGCAACAGGCGGGGGGGTGTAGTGCCAATCAGCTGTTCTAGGCGGGGGCAATTGGTGCTGTCTCTTATCGCCACCACCCATTCGCAGCAATCGGTGGCAAACGGGCTGTGGCAAACAGGCCGTGGTGACTGCAAACAGGTGGCAGAGGCAGATTTTTTTTCTTGTTTTCCTCCGCTAAAGCTAATGTGCATCTTATAGTCCAGAGCATTTTATAGTCTGAAAAAATACAGTAACTTCTTCAATCAAAATGAAAATTCATTGGTTAGGCATAGTGTCAGAAAGTTGTGTGGAATATACTAACTCTGCCATACTGACTGCAAGGAATTTCTTCCCAAAATGAAATGCAATATGTAAATGAGGAGCATTATTTACATATTGCATTTCATTTTGGGGAGAAATCCCGCTGCAGTCAGTCTGGAAGAGTTAGTACATTCTAAGGACTCTATGCCTAACCTATCCCGAAAAAAATTCATTTTGATTGTAGTACTTACTTGGATGAGTAACAAAACATCTCTGTTTAATAAACTTTGGTCCAATTTCCATGATTTAATCTTTTAAATATTCTTCATCTTTTTCCTGAGAACGGGGTTACACAAACTTATTTATCATTGCGGAGGGAATCACAATATTGCTGAAATAGGTTGCCCTATTTAATAAAAGTGTATTGTTCACTTAGCTAATTTTTTTGCTCTATAGACTATGCAGCTGCTCAGTTACGCCAGTATCAGCGGTTGACCAGGCAAATTAAACCTGACCTAGAAAAGTATGAAAAATTAAAAGAAGAAAGGCAAGTAATTTTGTTTCAGTTTTTTATTATTATGTGGTTGAAGGATCTAGAAGACTTACTGATGAGATCATTCCCAAACGCATATGAATACAGGTAATCCATGACTTATTTGATCGTAAGTCATGATGATTATAAACCAGACTACCATGTGATTGTGCATATTGCATTGCAAATGCCACAGTTGTTAAGCAAACCCATTGTTTGCTATATGGTGCTTTGTGCTGCAAATTAGAAATAATGGTTTCTGGCAAAAATATAAATTGTGGTCCCATGAATACAGGACAATGCAACCGTCCATAAATGCGGCTGGTTGCCCATAATGTGACCTGTGTGTGGTTGATGAATCTGGGTGTAAGTAGCTTTTCTGGACATTATAATTTTGCACAAACCAAATCTATTGCAATATATCTTCCATGGAGGTCTGCTTCAATTAATTCAGCTTTCAAATCCTTCCTTAAGTATATAACAATACCATTTTTCTTCTCAGTGGCAGAAGCTATGAAGTGTTGTCCAAGTCTTGTATTCAGATATTTTTGATCAGTGACCAGTCCTAAGTCAAAGACTACCTCTAAATCATTTTGCACAGCTGGTATTAAAGTAGAGGGGTAATGTTCCATTTACCTGGCTCAATTTTGGTTAAATAAAATGAGAAAAGTGGGAAAGATTACAGATATGGAATTAAGAGTACAGACTCTTAAATCAGTGCTACCATAACGGGTTAGATTGGTATTTTCTGTCCCAAATTCCTGAGCTGGAAAAATTTCACAAAAATGTTACTATTAACATTTATTTTCTCCTTTTTCTCCTTCAGTGGTGAAGATTTTTTTCCAACTTCAAATAGTTTACTCCATGGAACTCATGTGCCCTCCAAAGAAGGCGTTGACAAAATGGTTTCAGATCTTGGAAAACAGTAAGTGCCATATTCATAATGAATGCACGTTTAAATTTATTAAGCATCTTGTATATGTGCTTATAGACCTCTTGCTATCATAGACCACCTGTTTTATTTCAGATTGCATTATTTAAGCACTTTGTACTTATAAAGTCCATCTCATTTTATTTCCTATTTATTTTTCAAATAATATAATTATCAGGCAAGGTTTTGCCCCTTTAAAATGATTCTAAGTAATCATATTAACTATAGAACCCAGTGATTGATCTGCTTTGGAGTGGATTAGTGAAATGGAGTTTATTCCTGTTGACCCCATTAGCTGAATATACAAAAAAAAATTTATATTACTGTCTCAAGTGAAGAACATCCAGTACCTCATTAAAATATGAATTCAAGACATATCTATATATGAACAAAGGCCAAGTATTTCTGGTTCTTTTTCAGAATTCAAAAACGTGAAAAATACAGCCGGAGACGTTCTTACAATGATGATGCAGATATTGACTACATCAATGAGCGAAATGCCAAGTTCAATAAAAAGGCTGAGAGGTTCTATGGGAAATACACTGCAGAAATTAAGCAGAATTTGGAAAGAGGGACAGCTGTGTAGACTGAAAAGTTCAGGACCTGGCCTTGCTTTCTCAATTTGGCTTCTTTAAAACTTTCATGTATAAAATATGCTTTGCAAACATGCTTTAATGCTAGAATGAAATATATTGCAAATATCACAAATTGTTTTTATATGTACTTGCGGTTTATTTGAAAACTGTTTGTTAATTTTGGTAGTTTGATTAAACTAAGCCATGGCGTATAAAGCTGCTTTTAAAACACTCTTGGTATGCTTTGTCTGCTTAAGGAACATCTGGTTTATAATGCAATGGGAAGCCCCAAAAAATAATTAAACATAATTCAAATGGATGTGCAAAACATATCCAGTCTTGGCTTTTGTACACAAAAATAGTTAGAAAGCTCCCTAAATATTATTTGTATTAGAAACGTAATATTGTTCATACACGTAGTCCTCAACATACGACTGCTTAAGGGATCTTCATAATGCCCCACTCCTCACACTTCCCAGCACCATCTGCTACCCTTACTAGCTAAACTGTTTCCCAATACTCACCCACAGCATTCTTCCATCCCCTCATGATCCTTACTTGGTACTCAACTCTTTCCACTTAATGACTCTTGCAATCCTTGGATTACAGCAGCAATGCAATGCCATGACCTTTTAATACAGATCCTCATTTGTGGTGACCCCCAACCATAAAATTGCTGTCTCGGTTCCTAAGACCATCAAAAATAATGTTTTCCGATGGTTTAGGCGACTCGTGAAAGGGTTGTTCGATCCCCAAAGGGGTCCCGACCCACAGGTTGAGAACCACTGCATTAATGTAATATCATGCTTTATGACTATGTCATTTAGTATTGACAATTCCAGTCAACTTACCATTATAACCTGAGGATACCTTTGTAATAAATTAAGTCTGTTTCATCAAAAGATGCCATAATCGGGTTTTATTATTCTGTTACATCAGGTGTTGGATGTGACCAAATGGTCAATTTTGCCTGGGTTAGTGGTGGCACACACTTTCCCCAACAATTGGTCTTCAGGGTTACCTTCCTCTTTTTAGGCCTTGAAGTTCTTAAACAAAACTCTCAAAAATCTGTAAAATGGCATAGCAGCTTTTCCTCCCTCCACAAGTTCTTGTGTTTGTTGGAATGAAGTGTTACCTCAATGTGCTTGCTCCTTTTCTGTTTGTTGCCAGCTGAGCTCCCAAAGAAGGCACCACCAGCATATGGTGTTTACTGTAGTTTCTTGTCCTGGCAATTGGGATAACCCTCTTGTCTACCTGAAATTGCTGCTGCCTGTAATTATTGATACATTCCTGAAAATGCTGGGGTGTGGTTCAATCTGTTAGACAGTGTGGATGCTAGTAAGTAAACTGAGCAGGGGAATGAATGAGTCCATTTCCTCAAGTTTCTAGGGCTATAGTGTATACTCAACTATCACTTATTCGTGGTAACATATATAATGACCGTACTGCCTTTGGAGTTGGTTCCAAAACTGAGGGTGGTACAGAAAATTGGCAACATCATTTAAGCAGATGAAACTAAATTTGTAGCTATGTCTTATTTTGGTACTTGCAAGGAAAAACAGGCACCTGGCAACTCCAGAAAATTGTTAACATTCATTTTGCCCCTTTAAACTCCCTGAAAACAGGTGGACTAATCTGGAAGTTTGAAGTGGTACTTCTGATACATTATACTTCTGCTCTAAAGTACCCATTTTACCTTTTAACACAAAAGCAGACAGAATAATTCCAACTCAATCTGTTTCATAGATGGCTAACATTCCAGGAAGTGCAGCAATAGCTTATGGGTAATCGGTCCCTGTACTCATATACTACTTGGATCTTTTATATTTCAGACAACAGAATCCAATCAAATATGTGTTTGTTAAATAGCTATTTTCACGTCTTGTTCCTTTGAATAAAAACAGTACACTTCCACAGAATATTCAAAGTTTATTGAAATTCTTTACTATTACAGATTTTTATGAAAAGAAAATATGCAACTTTTATAAATTCATCCCTCACTAATTTTGAATGCCATTTTTCTTGAATATCATCATAATGCCACACAGTTCAAAATATTGGCTATAGCACAGTATTTACACAAGCTATGAAATTCAGTAAAAACAATAGTACATTAAGTAGTACCTACATTTGCCCCGACCAGCCTTTTCTGCTTGAAGCATGACTTATTTAAATCTTTGTGCCAAGCTTATTCACAGCTAAATAAGAACTTTAGATTTCATATAAGAAATGTTTCTTACAAAAGTGCAAGACTAATTTATGCAGTGTTGATAACAGGCAAGGATTAAAATGCAAATACTAGAACTTCACTAATGCATCTTTTCTCGCCTTTGTTCTTATTGCAGCAAGTATTCTTGTTAAAGCTAAACATTATCTACACAGGGAAAATGAACTATCAATAGGAGCCATAAATCACTCTTTAAAAGTGCTTAAAATTGTAAAATGAAGAAACCTTAATTTGTTCTTATGTTACATATATTACACACCAAAGTACGATATTCCTGTTCATGACATAATCCATTTCAATCAAAAAGCAAATTTAAAGAAAAAATCCTACCTGTATTTGTTGGGTCTATTCCATTTTCTATCTGCAAAACACATTCTAGTTTCAAATGAGGTAAACCTACATTTAAATCTCAAAAATGAGATATTTTGGATTTCATATTTTAGATGCTATTAACTAGAACAGAACTACTAGCATGCTCTGAAAATTGTACTTTTAGGTAAAAAATTATGAAACAGGACATTTTACTCTTTCTTAACAGGAATCCATTGGCCAACAGAGCCTTTTTCTTCTTTTCTTGGGATACTACCAGATTTTTAGAAAGCAGACTTGCTGATTTCAGGGCCAGCGGCCTGGGCATTTATATTCTGAAAAATAGAACATTAGAATAAGGATTTGTCAGTCATTATTGTCAGAATAAGTCACTCATTATTTGTTCAAGCAAATAATATCTTTATCAGGTAGCATACGAAAATGGTGGAATTTTAGGATATTCCTACAGTATTCCTTTCATACCAATAAGTGTTATTGGTATTATATGATATTAAGAAGCAAGTGCAGACAAGTGGCTGCAATTTATGTCCATCTTTGCTATTTTCAGTACATTTAGCTCAGATTGATACCCATTCCTAAATTTTAGTTTGTCCTAAAATGGATTAATGGAAAGGTCACCATTAAGAATTACATTTTGTTATTTCCTATTAAAGAATTAAGGAAATATTTTCAAATAGATAGTTCCTAACCTGTCTTTTGATACCTGAAACAGAACATGTATAGTATTTTAATACCACATAACATGTTTTGATTCTTAATTTGTTCAATTTTATATAAATGTTTTCCAACAATTTCAGACTCATTTGAGCACCTCCCATAAGTCAGAACTAAAGCCCATAATCAATTGCCAATAGATTTTCTTCATCAGAACTGCAGACCATATTCATGATTTCCATAAGACAGAAATAAAGCATGTAAAATGTGTTGTGTGTTTGGATAATGGATTTCTGTAAACTATTGTTCCATGACAGTTTGAGAGGTACTACTGTATATTCTGTTTAAAGTTTAAAATCCATTTGATACAGGTTAACAAGAAAAAAATGGAAGGATTTTTTTTTTAAAAAATCCATTTTATTAATAGGATTCTTATTTTTAATTTAGTTGGATGATTTCAAGATTACATAGTAATTAAGATTTGGTAACCAGAATTTGTTAACAAATTTCACAATTCAGTTTTCAAAAAGTGTATTTTCCAACTATGAAATAATGCAATGTTTTTTCAAGGGACTCTTACAAAAGAGTTTCATTATTTGAAAATTTATTTTATATTTACCTTAAAATCAAAGTTCTCTTTTGGCTTTCCATTTTCACTGGTTTTGGAATCCATTTTTAAACTGGCTGGTAGGATGGTTTCTTTCCCGAAGTTTTTAGCTGCATTAGTTTTTGCTATTTCAAGTAGTTCTGTTTTCTATGGAAAGAATGAATGTTTAAAATACATAAATTTCTCATTCAGAGAGAAGTTTCACCCCTGCCCCCATACTTACTAAAAGGCACTAACATTCTTTAATTTAGCACTGTTCTCTCTTTCATAAATACAATGTTGACTTTCAAAACCAGTCAATAATTCAACAATTGCATTGTAATTTGAAGGCAGATCTGAGATATCTAACATCATTAACTCAATTACAAGGGATCTGATGTACCGTATTTATCGGCGTATAACACGCACCGGCGTATAACACGCACCCCCCATTTTAACACAAAAATTTGAGTAAAAATTTTTTTCATTAAAAATAAATAACTTGGAAGCTCGGAACTTAATGTTGGATTAAAATTTATAACATTAGAACATGAATTATAACATTAACTCCTCTTAAAAGGCAAATATGAAATGAAAAAACACCTCTTTGAGCAAAAAAACTTAATCAGAATCATTGCTTTTTGGAAAACCAAAAACCTCTTCCTCATCTTCACTCTCTCCCTCTTTTTTCCCTTCCTTCCCCCTTCCTCTTGCCTATCAACTTCATCCTCTTTGTCTTTCTGCTCTTTCCCTCTCTTCCCCTTTTCTTCCTACCTCCTTCCTTCTCCCTCCCTTCTTCTTTTTCTTCCTTTCTTCTTCCATCTTCCTCCTTCTCCTTCCATTCTTTCTCCTTCCATCCATCTTTTCTCCTTCCATCTTCTCCCCCCCTCCCTTCTTCTTTTCCTCCCCCCTCCCTCCTTCCTTCCTCTCCTTCCCTTTCTCACACACAGGAAGGGGAGGGGGGCTATCTAGTCGCTTTCACAGCATAATTTCTTTATCTAACTTTTAAAAAACAGTGTGCAAATCAAACGAGATTTTCGTAACCTGCGAAGCACCAAGTTATATTATGTTGTTACAAATTCGCAGCTACTCCATTCTTTCTGATAGGGAACTACATTTCCCAAGATGCCTCAGGTCCTCAAAGCGCTGAACGCAGCTTTGCAATTGACTCCAGCGAGGCCCGGTAGCCGGAGGCTGGGGTGGTTGTCAGGGCGCTGCGGAGCGGACGCGCCGTTTGTTACTGCTTCCAGCAATCAAGACGGACAAGGGAAGCGACTGAAACGGACGCTGGCCGCAGGAGAGCAGGGCTGCTGCCAGCCGTTTCACCTTGCGCAGCGAATTTGACTGGGTCCCGGGGCTTCTGCCGGGCGGCAGAAGCCCGGGAAGCGAAAGGAAGTTTTCTTCCCTATTGAAACAGAAGCCGCAGCAGGAGAGCAGGGCTGCTGCCGGCCGTTTCACCTTGTGCAGCGAATTTGACTGGGTCCCGGGCTTCTGCCACCCGGAGTATCGGCGTATAACACGCAGGCAGGGTTTAAGCTTGCAATTTTAGTTTTAAAACTGCGTGTTATACGCCGATAAATACGGTATTTATTCCTTTTTCCAAGATTTGTCATTATTTATTATAAACATTCTAAGATGCTTCAAACATTGCCATTTTCATATCTGGACAAAGAATTTTCCAAATAATTTTGGAATATTCTTGACAACCCAATATTCCCCCCCAACCCCCAAAAAATACCTTTTTCTGTCAAGCGAAGAGGGGTTCTATTGTGAGATCTTGTTCAGGAGTTTCTTCACCTTCTATAAGCTTCAGGACAAACGGTTATTCCAAACCCATAGTATCCTTGGCTTCTTGATCTACTTCTGGAGTAAGACCTGTGATAGTATGATCTAATAGGAGGTCTGCTCCATGATTTATATATTGGACATGAGTGAGGATGTCTTCTGTAATATCTAAGATGGGATCTTTCCCGGTATCTGTAATCGTGTGATCGTAAGTAACTCCTGGAATAAGATCTTGAGTATCCTCTGGATCTACGAGAACAAATCCTTTTAGCATGTCCTCTTGATCTGCTCCTCGATCTACTTGTGCTTGTGGAGTAAGATGAAATACTTGAAGTCGAACTGTAAGATGAATCACTAGAAGATACAGAGGAAGATCGCCTGCTACAGCTGCTCCTTGAACATGATTGAGATCTCCCTTTAGATGAGCTCAGAGTCAAGTTATCCAGGAATCCTGTCATTTGATTTGATTTTGATTTTATTAACATTTGTAGGCCGCCCTTTTCCCTGAGGGGACTCAGGGCGGCTCACATAAAATCAGGGAGGGGGAAATGCAAACAATAACATAGACACATGTAATAAAAACAATAGGCAACATGCATTCATCATTCGGGAGGGGCAACTATCTCTGTCCCCAGGCCTGACGGGCTAGCCAGTTCATCTGTCTTCTTGCTCACTTTCTGCTTTTCAGAAATTTTAGAACATGTTCCTTCTGCTCTCCAGTCCCAATTACTTTAGATTAAAAAAAAAAAATGTTTTAGAAAATCTCAACACCATAAACTTACATTTCTTCTACTACTTATGTCTTTCTGAACTGTCTTATTTCATATTCCATTTTATAACCATCATCAGAACTATTTTCCAAATTTATTCAAATCCTAGCAATAATCAAGAGACAAGCCTAAACAATTTACTCAAAAACCTGTTTCACTAATACCAATACAAAACAACAGGATTAGAATTATTGTCTATCTGCACTTAGTGAAAATGCAGCTGTTACCAGCACACAGCATTGCTATGGAGTCAATTCTGCTATAAATACAAATCTGTCTTTCCTTCTATACATCTGCTTTTTCCTTATTTTCACTTTCATCATTTTTAATAAATTTGCTGCATATTTAGAAAGATTGTACTCTGCTATTTTCCTCTATCTCAGAATTTCATACAACTACAAATATCCTAGTTATAAAGCATTAACAACATAAACCAATTCATTGTTGAAAAGAAATTACCATTAAGTGCCACAGAAATCTCTTTCTTCTTGCAACTTCCATTGATTTGGTGAGGACTCCTGTAAGAGTTTTAAGATTCTCAATCAAATTTATAACTAAATCAGTATCTTCCTAATACAAAAACATCAGTATTTTTCCTAGTAACATGACACTGAGATTTATTTCATAGTACTGTAGTTTGCAATGAAATGCACTGTAAAATTGCACTGACATTAGCGTAAGCATTCAAGCACACCATAAACACTACATGGGGGGGGGGGGAATTGTGTTCAGCAATTGATCTACCATCCACCTGCAATATTTCAATTTCAATTTTAATGGATTTATATGCCCCCCAATCCCGAAGGACTCTGGGCGGCTTACATAAAACAGTTTAAAAGATATTTTAAAAGTTTTTAAATACAAAAACAAAGCAAATTAAAAAAGACACAACATGCACTGGATCTTAATGGGGCTGAAGCTCAATCAAAGATCAGCAGCCCCAGGCCTGCCAGAAGAGCCAGGTCTTAACAGACTTTCGGAAGGCTGAGAGAGTGGGGAGGGTCCGGATCTCAATGGGTAGATCGTTCCATAGGGCCGGGGCAGCTACAGAGAAGGCTCTCCCCCGAGGAGCCGCCAGACGACATTGTGTAGTCGACAGCACCCGGAGAAGGCCCACCCTGTGAGATCTTATTGGGCGCTGGGAGGTATGTTGCAGGAGGCGGTCACGGAGATATCCTGGTCCTAGGCCATGTAGGGCTTTAAAGGTGATAACCAGCACCTTGAAGCGTGTTCGGAGACCAATAGGGAGCCAGTGCAGCTCACGGAGGATAGGTGTAATATGGGTGTATCTAGGTACACCCAGTATTGCTCGCGCGGCTGCATTCTGAACCAATTGTAGTCTCCAAACACTTTTCAAGGGCAGCCCCATGTAGAGCACGTTACAGTAGTCGAGTCTTAAGGTGACGAGGGCGTGAGTGACCATTTGGAGTGCCTCCCGGTCCAGATAGGGCCGCAACTGGTGCACCAGGCGAACCTGGGCAAAAGCTCCCCTGGTCACAGCTGACAGATGATGTTCTAGTGACAGTTGCGGATCCAGGAGAACACCCAAGTTGTGGGCCCTCTCTGAGGGGTGTAAAATTTCACACACCCCCAGGTTTAAAGGTGGAATATCTGGACTATCTTTGGGGGGCAGCATCCAAAGCCACTCAGTCTTGTCAGGGTTGAGCACAAGTTTGTTCATTCCCATCCAGACCCTGACAGTTTCCAGGCACTGGCACATTACTTCCACCGTTTCACTGAGTTGGGACGGGGCGGACAGATACAGCTGAGTATCGTCCGCATATTGGTGGTATTTAATCCCGTACTGACGAATGATCTCACCCTGTGGCTTCATGTAGATGTTAAACAGGAGGGGGGACAGGATCGAGCCCTGCGGCACCCCGTATTCAAGGGGCCTAGGGGTCGACCTCTGTCCTCCGACCAACACCGACTGCGACCTGCCAGAGAGGTAAGAGGAGAACCACCGTAAAACGGTGCCTCCCACTCCCACCTCTTCCAGCTGCCGCAGAAGGATACCATGGTCAATAGTATCGAAGGCCGCTGAGAGATCAAGAAGCACCAGGATAGAGGAATGTCCTCTATCCCTGGCTCGCCAGAGATCATCGGTCAGCTTGACCAAGGCGGTTTTGGTGCAGTAACCAGGCCTGAAACCAGACTGAAAGGGATCTAGATATTCATTTTATCAATTTAAAAGGCTACCGAAGTATATCAAGCCATGTTAATCATTCTGGCTTTGCACAACACAACCACAAAACTAAGAGCCAAATGCAAACCCAATCAGCACAAAATTTCATAATTTTTTTGGCTAGAATGGTCCTTAATTTCTTTGTGTTAAAGTGCAGTTTACAGAGTGCTTTGTCGTTCTAATTTAACCATTTCTCCTTGCCCACAGATTAGCAATACTGGTTATTCTAAATATACTCAATGCCTTTGGTTATGATTTTAAACAAACCTATTAGGGGGAAAAGACCAAGACCAGATGGACTTGTTTAAAAAAAACAAAAAACGGGCAGACCTCACTGTTACATACGTAATCCAACGCTCTTTCAAATGTATAGCCAAATAATGGGAGGACTACAACAAAGAAAGGTAGGAAGAAATTAAGACATTTGTTTAAATACAAATTAAAGGGGGGGACTGTAAATTGCCCATTAAAACCAGACAGCAGCAGAAATTAGGTACAATTTCTGTATAAACCAAAGCAATTTGCACTTTTTTTTACGAAAAGAGGCTTGATACAGGAATTCCGAATAAAAAAATTCAGAACCGAATTGAATGTTAAGGCCGATGAAGGATTATTTTACAAAACAAATCAAGGGCAACGCGAAAAAGGTGGGCTTTGAGGGCAGATTTTAATGCAGGCAAAGCCAGATTTCTACACACCTCGAGCAGCTTAGACCGAATTTTTACAAACAAGCCCAGAACAAGATTACCTCACACACACACCCGCCGTAATCAACAATAGACAATAACTAAGGGGTGAGCAAAATCTATTCTTCAATAGTTCAACACGGTCATCTTCATGCCCCTAAAGACGCGCCCTGAAACTTCTTGGAGTGAGGTGGAAACCCGATATCTCCATCACAGGCCTTGAGGTGCAGCGTTGTCTGAACGTAGCCTTCGTGCTAAGGTAATATTACGAAGACGCCCGCCCAATATTTTCTTTTTTGGGAAGGGGGATTTCTAAAATTCAAAAACAAAAATTAAAAAGCCGAATAAAGACTTACTGGCTTTGCGGAGGTTCCTGAGGGGGAGAGCTCGGCTTCGTCAGTCACTGCCATTAGAGCAAAAAAAGCCGAGACTAGGAAACAACCTCAAAAAAAACCCCACTCCGAATTCCGCACGCCAACGATGAAATAGGTTTTACCAAAGTCCACTCGGCTGCCGAGAAAAAAAAAGCGCGTTCAATTGGTTCCCCGTTAGAAACAGCACCCACCGCAACCTTCGAGCGCCCGACTCCGACTGAAGGAAACAGAAGGTTCCAGAAGAGCGCGGGTAAAAGGCGCGCCCGTTGGCTGTCAATGGCGTTATTGCGCATGCGTGCTAGCGTGTGGGCGGGGCCAGGATCTTCACCATGGAAACAGGGTTGTGCTCCCTCAGCTGTGTGAATGGCAGAAAGTGCAGGGCAGAGGTCTTCAACCTTGGCAAACTTTAAGACTTGTGGACTTCAGCTCCCAGCATGGAGTTGGAGAATTCTGGGAGTTGAAGTCCACAAGTCTTAAAGTTTGCCAAGTTTGGGGATTCCTGGTGAAGAGGAACTAAAGAGCCTCTTGATGCGGTTGAAGAAGGAGAAAAAAAAGTTGAAACTCAACGTTAACAAAACTAAGGTCATGGCATCCGGTCCTCTCAATTCCTGGAAAATAGATGGGGAAGAAATGGAAGTAGTGACAGATTTAATTTTCCTGTGCTTCAAGATCACCACAGATGGGGACTGCAGCCAAGAAATTAAAAGATGCTTGCTCCTTGGGAGGAAAGCTATGGCAAATCTAGACAGCATACTAAAAAGCAGAGACAACACAAGTGCGTATAGTTGAGGCTATGGTTTTCCTAGTTGCAATGTATGGCTGCTAAAGTTAGACCATAATAAAGGCTGAGTGCCAAAGAATGGAGGCCTTTGAACTCTGGTGCTGGAGAAGACTCTTGCGAGTCCCTTGGACTGCAAGGCGATCAAACCGGTCAGTCCTGGAGGAGATCAACCCTGACTGCTCTTTAGAAGGCCAGATCCTGAAGAGGAAACTCAAAGACTTTGGCCACCTAATGAGAAGGAGGGACTCCCTGGAGGAGAGCCTAATGCTGGGAAAGATGGAGGGCAAAAGAAGAAGGGGACCGCAGAGAATGTGGTGACTGGATGGAGTCACCAAAGTAGTAGGCGTGAGCTTCAATGGACTCCAGAGGATGGTAGAGGACAGGAAGACCTGGAGGAAGGTTGTCCATGGGGTCGCAATGGGTCGGACACAACTTTGCAGCTACGTACAGGTATTCCTCAACTTACAACAGTTCATTTAGTGACTGTTCAAATTTACAACAGTCCTGAAAAGTGACTTATGACTGTTTTTCAGTTATGACCATTGCAGCATCCCCATGGTCACATGATCAAAACTCAAGATGCTTGGCAACTGACTCACATGATGGTTGCCATTTCCTGGGGTCATGTGATCTCCTTTAGCAACCTTCTGACAAAGAAACTCAATGGGAAATCCAGATTCACTTAACCACCATGTTACTAACTTAACAATTGTGGTGAGAAAAGTCGCAAAATGGGGCAAGCTCATTTAACAAATGTTTCAAGATTTAGAAAGGGGACTGGGGAAGGAGATAAAACCAGCTCTGTGTGAGCAAAAGTTATATGAGGGTGCTTTGGTGCCCAGGTGGAGAAAAGGCCAAACAGTATTATGGTTTATTCAAGGAAATATATTTGATTACTTTACCTTATGGGGGGAAAAAGTAAACCTACACAATTTGACTTGTAATTCTGTATGTACTTCCTAGGGAATTTGCCTCATGGAGTTAGAAATCGGGAATCAAGGAGAGAAGCAACTTGGAACTAAGGAGAAATTTCCTGACAGAACAAATCATCTGTGGAACAATTTGCCTCCAGAAATTGTGAATGATCCAACACTAGACATTTTTAAGAAGATGTTCAATAATCATTCGTCTGAAGTGGTGTAGGGTTTCCTACCTGAGCAGGTGGTTGTACTAGAAGACCTCCAAGGTCTCTTCCAACTCTGGTATTCTATTCCATTTCATTCCATTGTTCTGTTCCGTTCCTTTCTATTACTCTATTATTCTATTCTACTCCATTCCGTTCCATCTCATTCTATTATTCTATTGTTTTATTCTATTCTATTCATTATTCGATTCTATTCTGTTCCATTCTATTATTCTATTGTTCTGTTCTATTCTCTTCTATATGAGTCTTTCAGAAACATTCCCATGAATTGCACTCTCCACCTTGCCTTTGTTAAGGCGTCATTCTTAAGCATCAAAATCCGTGGGGGCAATTGCCACTTTTTAAAAAAATGCCACAGTTTTGCCTCCTAGTTCGCTAGATTTGACCTTGACATAACACAATAGCTGTTTCGATTTTTTTAAAAAGCTTCAAAACCCATCACCAACTCCGTTTGGGGCAGAGCGCCTGCGCAGCCTTGCAGCTGGCTGCCAAATCGATTCCCCCACCTCCGCTGCCGCCGCTTGGGGGCGCATGCGCAGCCCCAAAGCTTGCGCGCGGACGAGGCGAGTTCGCGCTTGCGCAAGACGAGACACCCTGGATGCGGCCTTTCAAGCATACGGGTTCTTGAGCCGGCCCCGCTTTTGTTTACCTCGGGGGGGGGGGAGTAGGCGGGGTTAGCGACGGCGACGCCCGCAGTCAGCTGAGCGCACGCCGGCTACCTTTCCAAGGCGCTCGAGGGCGGTAAGTGAGGAGGGGGGGACCCCCTCGGCCTCCAGCGAAGAGTCTGGATGTGCCCCAGAGGGTCTTAGCCCAGTGCTAGCGCTGACCGGCGTGGGTGTGTCGCGGGGCTGGAAAAGCCTCGGGTCGCCCGAGGGATTTTCCCGCAGAAGCAGGGCCTGAGCGTCTGGAGGAGCCGCGCTCCTTCACTCTCGCGACCCGCCTCACTTGGTGGACTGCATGAATCCGCTTGGGGGCGGTGGGGGGGGGGGGGGTCGACTGCTGCGTAGCTCCAAAGGGCGTCAGGCCCCAATGGCTGCCTGGGGGGTTCTGGGAGTCCACACACCTCTAAACGGGATTCGATCGCAAAACATTGGTGTGTTCTTGTTGTGCAATCCCAAAGAGTATGGAAATTTTTAGGGTTCTGTAACTGGGATTTCCAGGTCTATGAAACCGTGATTGATTTAGTACAGGGATAATTTTTTTTAGTTAGCCTGGCATACAAGAATAGAATAGAATATGGAATGAAGAATAGAATAGAATAAAATAGAATAGGAATAACAGAGGCTAACAGAGCACCGTGACCCGTCAAAACCGCGGAGGACAAAATCGCGCTCGATGAAAGCGCGCATGTGACGTCATCACAGCGCGATGAAAAAAATTAAAAATTGAAATAAAATTAAAATTAAAGCAAGCCGATTCACATAAAGGTAAAGGTTAGGGTTAGGGTTAGGTTAAGGGTTAGGTTTAGAGCGTTAGGGTTACGTTTAGCGTTAGGTTAAGGGTTAGCGTTAGGTTTAGTGTTACGTTAACGGTTAGGTTTAGGGTTAGATTTAGGGTTAGGTTAAGGGTTAGGTTTAGGGTTAGGTTTTCGCTTTATTTTTAAATTTTTCGATCACAGTGCGATGTTTTCGTCGCGCTGTGATGACGTCAAATGTGCACTTTCGTCGAGCGTGATTTTGTACTCCGCGGTTTTGTGGTGGAACCACAGAGCACAGCTGAGATGTGTGTTTCAGCACCTCTGGGTCTCTTAGTCATAGGGTACAAATAAGCAAATCAGGAAACAATGTCAATATAAGGATACAAGCAACAAAGTTACAGTCCTGCAGTCATAAGTAGGAGGAGATGGGTGATAGGAACGATGAGAAGACTAATAGTAATAGTAATGCAGCCTTAGTGAAAGGTTTGACAGTGGTGAGGGAATTATTTGTTTAGCAGAGTGATGGCGTTCTGGAAAAAACTGTTCTTGTGTCTAGTTGTCTTGGTGTGCAGGGCTCTATTGTTTTGAGGGTAGGAGTTTAAATAATTTATGTCCAGGATGCGAGGAGTCTGTAAATATTTACATCCTTCTTTTTTATTTGTGCAGTGTACAGGTCCTCAATGGAGGGCAGGTTGGTCGCAATTGTTTTTCTGCAGTTCTGAACTACACTAAAATGTGGCTGGCAGGTTTATAATGATGTATGTTGTGTGGGCCTGGAAAACAGTGGGTTAATTGAATTAAACAGTGTGCTGTTTGGGATAAATTCCACAGGATGTGCGAGTTGGGCTCTTCTTATGATAGGAAATGAGAGTATTTTAGTCACACAATAAAACTCGTATAGAAAAGTAAGAACTATTTCAGTAGAACTCAAAGATGCTTTTTCAAAAGGCAATAGCAATAGCAATAGCAGTAGACTTATATACCGCTTCATAGGCCTTTCAGGCCTCTCTAAGCGGTTTACAGAGAGTCAGCATATTGCCCCCAACAATCTGGGTCCTCATTTTACCCACCTCGGAAGGATGGAAGGCTGAGTCAACCCTGAGCCGGTGAGATTTGAACCGCTGACCTGCTGATCTAGCAGTAGCCTGCAGTGCTGCATTTAACCACTGCGCCACCTTGGCTCTGGGTTTTTGTTTTTCCTTGAAGACATTTCACTTCTCATCCAAGAAGCTTCTTCCGTTGGGACAACCATGACTGGATGACTGAGAATCTCCATAGATATTTCAGTAGAACAGTCAGACTATTTCAGTGAACTTGATTGCTATGCATGTGGGGCAATTTATTTTTGATCTGTGAATACCATAATGTTCACCAACTGAGATACTGAAGTTTCCTTATAAATGGATGTTTGAGAAGTGGGGCTCCAGTTATTAGAGTTTTGTGTTTGTTGAAATGTAGCCATTTTGTTGATATGAAGGCCAAACTCTGTGTTCATTTGAGAAAACTTCACTGTAGCAGAAGAGTATATGAATAACTATATTTCCATACTTTTTTGGGTGGTGGAGTTTTTAGCCTGAGTTTGCTGAAAATCTATCCAGTAAAGGAAGTTGTAAGTGGGATATTTTCAATTGTGTGGTCATCTGTTTTTGTTTTTAAAAAGCAGTTTGTGGATGGTAAACGTTTGCTTGTTAACAGCATATTTTATAGTCAAATGCATCTGGAGACTAACAGCACAGCTGAGATGTCTGTTTCAGCACCTCTGGGTCTCTGTGTATGTGTACTTCATATATGCCTAAAGATACCTGTCACATTTTTATATGCATCTCAGATTCTAACACTTTGAAAGCAGCAAATACAGTTAGTACATTGAACACACATTTAAAACAAAACCAGCGAAAGAAAAATTACATTCATTTTCTCGCCTAGGTTTTTCAGAGGATTGAAATATGTCTGGGTTCCTTGAAAATGTTAGATGCTCCGAGTGTGTTGACTGGGGAGAAAAACGAAATACAATAGCTTCTATTGCAGCTGGTGTACTGGTGTGTATGTTTAATTCTTATTTGTACATTAACATGCCTTACATTACATCTGGAACTCTGCACTTTGATATGGCCCAAGGGCTAATCAGTAAACTAAATTAAACTACTAGGTAATATAAAAATCTTTATTGTTATTATGAATATTGTACATGCATAATATGAAAGAATCCATAGGTCTACCTTGAAATGTATTGATCTAATTCAGTAAATTTAGAATGCAGCTTATCTTTTCATGTTCTTCTCTAAAAGTATTGTGCCTTGGGGACAACAAAGGGTTCATGTTTATTGTAATCTTTTCTCATTGTCTCTGGAATATTGTTATTTTAATGTCTGTGAGAGTAGTGATAAAATATAAGCATTATGTTGATGATGCTGATGATGGAAATGTGTTCAGTTTTTTACAGGATGGTGGATTATAATAGATGCAGCTGTCAAATATCCAGGTTCAGCAGAGTTCAACCATTCCTACCATGCTTGTGGAGTTATAGCCACAGTTGCATTCCTAATGTAGGTAACATTTCCATCGCAATTCTTTAGAACTTGTGTTGAAATATAAGTTCAACTCTTCATGCCTGATATTCAACATCTAATTGAATGTTCTGTATTTAATCATGCTTAGTTTAACCAAGCCCTAGGTTTATTTTGTTATGAACTATAGCTACCTTAGTGTAAATGACTTTTATGGGCAAGGGACTGAAATTGCTTGGAGTTTAGAAAGAAGGCTACATATTGCCCACAGTTGTCCCAGTTTCAGATGAAATGTCCTGATAGGGGACCGCATTGCCATAGTAGTGAAAAATCGTGACCTGAAAAATGCGCGCCCGACAAATGCACGCCAACAAAACCGCCATGACAAAACAGTGACGTTGAAAGCGCACCAACAAAACCGCGCCCAAAAACTGCGCCCACAAAAGCGCGATTAGGGTTTTTAGGTTAGGGTTGTTACCATTGTTACCGTTGTTTTCGCATTGTTTTTGATGGCGCGCATTTGTTGACGCGCTTTAGTGGGCACGCTTTCAACGTCGCGTTTTGTCACGGTGGTTTTGTCGGCGCACATTTGTCAGTGAACCGTGAAAAATTAGGCTCAGAAGTGCCTGAAGGCTGACTTGTGTCATGAAAATGCTAGATGGCACTAGCAAGTTTTTGCTATCGCCTTTCTTCCTTTTGCAACATAGGGATAAGAATTCTGGTCTGCCTCATGCTGTTACTGCAAGAAACTCAACAATATAATGCAAAGTTAATATTTCAGACACTTCAATATGTCATCAGTTGCTGAATTCTCAATGCTGATGCCAAATTCCATTCTGTGTTGTTTTTGTAGGATCAATGCTGTTTCCAATGGTCAAGTGCGTGGAGACAGTTACAGTGAAGGGTGTCTTGGGCAGACAGGTAAACTATTGATATCTCAATGGAAAGAAAGCTAATTTTTTTTTAAAAAAAGAAATACTGACGGCCTCTTTCCCATCTATTTACAAATTTACTTTTTTGTCATGAATGAGAAATAATAATTCTCCTTTATTCTACTCATTTAGCAAGCTGGGGTGTAATATTCCTAATTTTATGGAGGAAAATTCAGTTACATTTTAAAATAATGTATCTTCCATTTTATTTTGAGGCCCAATTCTCCTATATTAGTAATTTATATGCCATGCTAATTGATTTAGACTGTGGTTTTGTTCCCTCTTTTTTCTAGGAGAATGATTGTTTTTAAAATGAGCTTTAATAATTAACTTTTAGGCTATCTATATCTTTACAGAGCTATTTTGGTTATGCAGAGGATGGGTGATAGATTTTCCCAGCCCCCTATTCAAAATTTTCAATGTCTCTCAAAATTTGCTTTTAAGGAGATGCAGTGAAAAAAGCTTCTTTTCCTAGAGGGATGTGTTTGAAAACATAATGTGCTATGTTTGTACATTGGGGGGGAATACATTTTTACAGTTTTGATCATAGAAAATACCTAACAGTCCACAGGTGTTATTACCACAACAAGCAAAGAAATCTGTTTGTGTCCTGAATATTGAACTTATTTATTTTGAAAATAATGAGGTTATCTTTGGGTACATTAAGGTGCTCGCATCTGGCTGTTCATCGGTTTTATGCTGGCATTTGGATCCCTGATTGCCTCAATGTGGGTTCTCTTTGGAGGCTACGTTATCAATGGTAAGAAATATTGTTGAAATTGTAATTTTCTCTGGAAAAGGACTGTATCTTTTTTCTCTGTGTGAAGCGCTTCTAAAATTCCATTGGAAATACGAAATCACGGCTCAGGAACCCTTTGCAGGTGTTATGGCTTAATTAGCTGATTAGAGTGGGGCACTTTGAACCTAGAATATTGCATCTTTTCACAATATTCTAATTTTCTGAGATTGTGGATTTGGGATTTTCATGATCTGTAAGCCATAATCATCACAATTATGACAAATCATGGCTTGAACTATCTTGTTTTGCATGTAATGAGTCTCTCATATATTAGTTTTACCTTTTAAGTTGCATTACTGAAATAAATGAACTTTTGCACAATATTCTAATTTTTTGAGTTTAACTTGTATATGAACATAGCTTCAGAGAATCCTGAGTTGTGAAAGCTCATCCTTAACATCTTTGTAGAAACTATTGTATGTAAGAAACATATTCTTTAGAATGTGATCGTAGGCATATTTTCAGAGTTATCTTCCCTAGCTGATTGAGATTTGCTTTGAGGAAGTTTGTTTATATTCCATCTTTCTACCATTTCAACTCGTATTTGCTGGTTTGTTTTTCAGTGTGTAGTTTGAAATAGAATGCCTTGAACAATGTTTTAATTGTGTCAATTAAAAAGCTAGCAAAAAGATTATCATGATAGAAAACAGTATCAAATTTTGCAAGTAAATAAATTCCTAAATAAAACTGTTAGATGCATTCCTAAAAACTGTTTGCCAGATTCTGATTAAAAATGGCAATGTCGGAAGCCATTTATTAATGCTTTTAGCATTGAGAAAATAAAGTACACTGGGAAGATGCTAATAATAAACTTTAGGAACCTGGTAAAATAATTCTTTTTTTCACAGACAAACAAAACAAACCACCAGTTTATCCAGGAATAGCTGTCTTCTTTCAAAATGCTTTTATTTTCTTTGGGTAAGAATGCTTTCAATTCTTTATTTGGATTTATTATGTACATTATTATGCTCATCTATTATCTAGTGTGATGAATATGTAACTATGTATGTATGTATGTATGTACGTATGTATGTATGTATGTATATGTATGTCTGGAAATTTTTGCAAGCCCTGTGTAAGTAGTTGTTAAAAAAGATTGGAGGCAGTGGTAAAAATGAATCAGTTTATAATACTGATATAAATTTTAGCACTGATGTGTGGGAGCATTACCATAAAACTTATAAAATTGGAATTCTTTAAAGATTTATTTGGGATTTTTATATCATTGTTCTTTTTTATGCTAATTAAAATGTTTACAGAGCCAACAAAACTAATCATAAAAATGTATTTATAGAGTGCCTTTTATTGAGATACACAACAACCACCTAAGTTAAAATAGTAATGTCAAAGATGGGCAGTAAGTATAAATCTTTACCCAATAATAGTATAAAAGCAAAACTAAACAAAGCAAATAACAATATCGAACAAGAACCAGCAGCAGAATCCGATGAAATAAAGTTTTTCTGAAGTTACACTAAGAACATATTTTCATTCAAAGAGATATTAATAAAACGGAAGCTCAGGTTAACCCTTGTATCCGCCATCTGAAATAATATTCAATCTGATTCAGGACAAGACTCTTCCTCTTGTATCTTTTTCTACAGAAAGGCATCTAAAGACATTTTCAAGATAAGGATAGCTTGTATGCCTAAGGAATCCTTATTTGTCCAAAAAAATCGGGGTAATGCTTGATTTTGAAAATGAGGAAATGAGAGAGATGTTTATGCCAACCATAGTACAACAATCAGAGTATTAAGATGCACTCCCCCCCCCCAAATGGGTGGAAATGTCTGTGCGTCTTATACATCGAATATTGTTGAAGCCCCGCCCACCCTTCGGCACCAGCCCTTCAGCCTCTGCCTCCCAACAATTTGCCTCTTTAGAGCAAACAGTGTGCTCAGGTTCAGCACAGCCTGATTTAGCATGAGCAGCTGATTGGCCTCCCTGAAAACCTATCAGCTGTTCCAGACTGCGGGGATTGGCACCACCCATCAGCGCTGCCACCTATCGTCGCCTTGACGCACCTCATTTTCAGCCAGTTCCAGGTAGTGAGGATAGGCAGCGGCAGCGATCCTCACGGCCTGGAACGGGCTGATAGGAGATATTCCAGGAGGCCGATCCAACTGCCACTCAGCTGCTTGTGCTAAATCAGACTGTGCTGAAGCTGACCATGCTGTTTGCTGCAAGGAGGCAAATTGCTGGGAGGCAGAGGCAGATTTTGTTTAGTTTTGTTTTCCTCCCTAAAAGCTAGTTGCGTCTTACACTTTGGAGCGTCTTATAGTATGAAAAACTTGCTATTTTACTAACTATGCTGCATGTCCATATTTCAGGTATATTTTATATAGTGAAACACCTGTAAGCATAGCAAAAAGAAATGACAGGAGCTATATTAATCTGTGACTGAAGGAAATTTTTCCTGGTCTGCTCTTTTTAATATGAGGATTCTGATATCCATGTATCTAATAGTTTGTCTTTCTTTCTAACAGCGGTTTGGTGTTTAAATTTGGTCGCACTGAGGATTTGTGGCAATAAGTGACGTGGAGCGTCTCACCTGCTATTTTTAATTACCTTTTTGTAATATCAGTGCTCTGCTATCAGCAAAAAAGAAAACTGTCACATTTTAAAATCATGATACATGTTTCCATTTTTGTTCCTTTCAAGTTGAGACTTTTCTACTCTTGGCTTTTTGACAAATATTGTAGCCTGTGATTAAGCTGAGATGGAAGAGGAAGTCTTACTGTCCTCTTACTGAATGTTTTTGTTATACCTTAATATTAATGTATCTTTTACTGTTCCTTTATTCGGGGGGTATAAGTGCTGGGTTTTTTTAATGTGAAATTCTTGACTGACACTATATGTGGAATGCTTGTATATGATGGTTATTACTTATGTGCATAAAATGTAGTAAGAAATATACTCTTACTGTATTTCAAATGCGACTTCTTGAAATTTCTTGCAAAGTTTTTAGAATTTTAGCAAAAGCATATCCATAATGGAAAGACTAGCTTTTTCCTCAAATACACACTCTTGTCTTCCCTGCACATTGTAGTTTTCCAACATGTCTGGGAGGTGATATTTGCGGAAGGCTATATAAGAAATGTTCTGTGCAACCTTCTCACTTTGCAGGGAAGTCAATTCTCAGTTGTGGAAAGGAATCAGTAGACTCATTTGTCCATTGGTTTATTTTATTTTTTTTAATCAAAGCACTCTTGACACAGGATGCTAAACCAAACCATATGACAGTTTAGAGCCGTGATGGCAAACCTATGGCACATGTGTCAGAAGTGGCATGCAGAGCCCTCTCTATGGGGACACGCACCGTCACCAGCTGCTCTTCTGGTTTCTGGAGGGCGCATGCGTGCTGGCCAGCTGATCTTCGCACATGCCCAAGCACCGGAAACCCAAAGACCAGCTGCTCAGTGCAAATATGCACGCTAGACACCTGGTCTTTGGGTTTCTACAAAGACCAGCTGGCCAGAAACCAGAAAACTGGGTGGCTGGCATATGTATGCACAGAGGCCAACTGGTCTTCAGGTTTTCATGGCTTCAGCACATGCACATGTGCTCCAGTTTGAGCACTCAGTGCCAAAAAGGTTTGCCATCACTGGCTTAGAGTAATACATGAACTCCATGACTGTGAAAAACACTGTATAAACACAGTGAGAATGATATGACTGGACTCAGTTTCACACATAATATTTAATCTTCACTTTCCACTTTTACATTATTTTAAGTGTTTAAAAGACCCTAGAATATAAAGAAACATTTTTAAAAGAAACACTTGGCATTCATTTTAGCCTTACAAGCAAGTATTTTATACTAAATGCTTACCAAATATTCTGCCAAATTTAATAAAGCAACTAAGTCTCTTTTTCATGCATTCTTGTGGCATCAGAGAGAAAGTCTCTTAGCTGTGTGACTTGCTGCCCTCTTGAAGATGGTGTTCAGAATCCAACAGCTAAGTGTGGGAACTAGATATATATAAAAAAAGATTTTTTTAAAAATGGTTTTCTATCTCAGTAATGCACTCTCAAATGCAACTAATTAGGATGGGTTTATATATAGTGGAGAGTTCATTCTGCAGAAGCGTGAGATATATACAACTCTTGCTTGCTTAAGTAAAGTTCTTGAATCCCCCTACATGGCTATTTCACGTGCTTAGCCGTAAGCATAGCTTACAAATGAAAATTACTAGGTTTCCACAACACATCAACACCAAATCAGGCAAATTACATTCATGTGGGATCTGATTCTAGATAGCCAAAAGAGAGAGAAACAAGTAGGCTGATTGCAACATATTCATATTACATATTCATGTATTCCTCAACGAGAAAGATTTGGTTCTGAACTTTTTAATATGGTAGCATTCAGTATGATCTGTATGGTTTGTTTGACTATGATTATTGACTGAATCTCCATAACGCACTAAGCCAAAACCAAACACCACTGTCCATTGAATGAATTGCATCTAGACCAGCGGTTCTCAACCTGTGGGTCGGGACCCCTTTGGGGGTCAAATGACCCTTTCACAAGGGTTGCCCAAGACCATTGAAAAACACATATTTTCAATGGTCTTAGGAACCGAGACACCAATTTTATGGTTGGGAGTCACTACAACATGAAGAACTGTATTAAAGGGTGGCGGCATTGGGAAGGTTGAGAACCACTGATCTAGACATTCTGGGACTTTATTTCTTTTTTTCTGGCTTTAGTTAAAGAACAATGTATGATTAAAATAGCTCATATCCAGAGCAATCCATTGCTCTGGAACCGCATATGGCTCTTTCATTTCTCTGCTGCGGCTCCCTGTCGCCCGTTGGCTCCACAATTGATAGGGCTTTCGGTTAGGACAGGGAGAGGAAAAAGGACGCTGTGCTAGGAGGAGACTCTGGTGGGGGAACCAGATTTCCGGTCGGCATAGGAAAAAGGGCACCGCGCTAGGAGGAGACTGGTGAGGGAATCGGATTTCCAGTTGGCTCCAGAATTGAACAGAGGCTTCCGGTTTGGAATTTGGGTGCTCTTTGAGCGTTTAAGGCTGCTGACCCCTCCTAAAACATTCAGTTCAACATAACCCTGCTGCCAAGAAGCAAAAAGGAATAATATCTTTATGTAAAGCTGATTGTCAAGAGACAAATATAATCCTACCTCCCAATAAACTTGATCATCGAAGTACTTTGTGACAGGAGGTGTTTTCCATAATTTGCAAGTTAAAGTGAGACCTATAAAAATAAGTTGAAACCAGACTTGCATTCAGAATCTGAACAACTGCAAAAAAATTCTACAATTTATCCCTGTTAATGATATTTGAATTTAATAAAATTTATATGCCGCCCAATCCCGTAGGAGTTTGGATACCCAGCCAAATCACTGCATTTTGGGTCTTTTAGCTTCTATCTAATTCTACATCACCAATCTCCCTAAGTGTCCCTTGCTTCATCTGGTTTCCCCTTTATCCAAATCTGAACTTCAGTTCTTTTTTCTCTAAAGTGTTTTCTATTCCATCAGCATGGGAAACCCCCGGATCCTGCCAAAAAGTTGCCATCAATATACATTTGCTTATGTAACAGGATGGAAGAAGCTTTTTAAAATAAATGCTTGATCTAAAGAGTTTCAGTGCTATTGTATCTTCTTTTAAATAGAAGAGAATAACATATACTTCCAGAAAGCCACATCAATTTTAACAGCATCTGTACAAGTATAGTCTGAAATGTAACAGTCCTTGTTGTAGTATTGAGATAAGGCAGCTGAGTTAGACCCTGACTTAATGATGTTTGGAGTATATCTATTTACATAATTGGGAGGAGTTAGTGTGACTACATTTAAGAAAACTTTCTGGCATTAATATATTGCCTTAATGTACATTTTTCCAATTCTTTGCTATTTCCATGGGTCAGGCACATGTGCACAGAGGTATACCACAAACTGTGTGTATCTTCTGTACTGTTTGCTGCAAGGAGGCAAATTGCTAGGAGGAAGAGGCAGATTTTTTTTCTTGTTTTCCTCCCCAAAAGCTAGATGCGTCTTATACTTTGGAGGGTCTTATACTCCAAAAAATACAATATATGTAATTTACTTTTAATTGAATTTAAACAAAACTGGACTATAGTGCCACAACATCCCCCTAGCCATGTTTTTAACTCTACAATATCCTTTTAGAGACATGATTTTTGCCAAAATACAGTTAAGGATCTGTAAATATATGGCAGGATTTGGAATGTAAAATAACCATATGTTTGCTGGGTTCCGTACATAAATGTCCAGTTGTGCAAAGCTTGGTTTATGAATTATCCCACTTTTTAAAATCTCAGGCTTTCTTGTCCCCATCGTAAGGAATGGTGAAAATGTTCAATAAATCCTTCAGCTGGATAGTCAATAACCAGTATAGGATGGTAGTAGTTTTAATCTCTACCATCACATCTGACAAACTTCCTTAGAAACTGAATTTTCCAGAAATCCAGGTCCTTTTATCACAAAAATCTGATCTATGTTACCTTCACTGAATTCAGATTTTAATACAAGTTTTAGAGGAGTGATTTGTCCCTTAAAAATTGGACAATCTTGGAGGACAATTGCAGACCCAATAAAACACTTGTAGTTCTTCTACTGACAGTGAAGTGGTTTTGTGATACAAACCTGTAAGTAGACCACTGAATAGACTGAGGCATAGGCTCAAGCTGAGTGCACCAACTTCAATTAAAGCTGAATAACCAAGTCTGTAGAGGTTCATAAAGACAGAGAAATGTTCAAGATTGAGTAAAAGAAGGGAGGAGGGAGAGTCTGCTTCTGCTTTCCAAATATGATCTCTGGTAGTCCTTATGAACAGTTTCAGTAGTTCTCAAACTTTCTTGAGGACACCATACTTCCTTGGGTATGGTATACCCAGGGGTTTTCCAGGTATTGGCTATTTCTCTATAGCTGTTTAAACTGAATATTTCCTGAAACATGCCTAGCTATGACAGGTGCGCAAAGATAATGGTCATCTATCTTGTAGGGAAAATTGAAAAGCCCAAGCTTCGTATATGAACCTCCAAATCACTTTTCCAAAACCTGAAGGTAATTCTAGGCTTGTGAGAATAGAGTGACTGAGTCAAAGTCACCTAAGGATTCCCACGTTTGAGAAGGAAGTTGTATATGGGTCTTTCCAGACTGATCCAACATAACAACAAGAATAAAATCTTGACAGACCCAACACAAGGACAACTGGAATAATTCATCCAGAGTTCAGTTCTTTAGCTTTAAGAGCTCTGTGGCGCAATGATTAGAATGCAGTACTGCAGGCAAATTCTGCTGACTGCCAACTGCCAGCAGTTTGACAGTTCAATCCTCACTAGCTCAAGGTTGACTCAGCCTTCCATCCTTCTGAGGTTGGTAAAATGAGGACCCAGATTGTTGGGGGCAATAGGCTAAACCGCTTAGAGAGGGCTGTAAACCACTGTGAAGTGGTATATAAATCTAAGTGTTATTGCTATTTGCTTATATCCAATAGACAGAATCTTGCCAGAGTAAACTAACACTATTCTCATTCTAATGGATATACCTTGAGAGATCCTTACTCTGTTCCAATCCATCTCCAGACTTGCTGCTACTTGTTCTGCCCTTCTCCTTCCCCTCTTCCTGGGAAACTTCCATTTCACTACAATCCATCACACCAGATCCCTCTCTGTAGGCATCCTCCTTCACCTGATTATACAACATGTAATTGACTCTGATACCAACCAAGGATTCTTAAAATGAATCAAGGGTATTAAAAATGGACATTCATCTTACACTGAGAGGTTCTTGTGGTGGTTTGTTAGGATGAGAATAACGTGGATTATCCCTCCAAGCAAACTGGGCAAGCCGAAAGTGTAAAGAACTCCAGAAGTATCATGGATTTTGAGTGCTGGATCCAAGCGTTTCTGAGTTTGTTAGGAAAAGGAATGTAGAAAAGGCAACATACAATAAGGTTTTTGAATTAGAAGTTGCAACAATTGATGTTTATTTGTAAACATACAGATTACCTTCATATTAATTTTCTAGCCAGTCCCAAAGCTGGGCTTTAAATAGAATAGCCTACATGCCTACTTTTTACAGAAATGTGGAATGCAGAGGCCTTGGCCATGTGGACTATGTGAGCATCATCATAATTACAGAAAAGACTAGCACATATCCTGGACATATTCAAGAAAATTTCCTCCAGAAAGCTAAAATTCTAAAGCGTCCCAGTTGCTTGTTCCATAACCAGCAATGAAAAGTTTTAAAACAGGGAGAGTTACCTGTAAACAGGCCATGCCAAGGACAGAAACTGTGCCTGCTGCCAGACCCAAAACCATTGCAATCCAAGGCTGTTGGATGTTGGAAGCGGAGAAGCCAAGGGCAACCCCACCTGCCAGCGTAGCATTCTGGATGTGAGCCTGAAGAAAAAAAGAAGAAGAAATCAGAGTCTGCGTTTAAGCTAAGTGGCTACTTTCTGTTCATGAAAGACAAAATAGCCTTGGAGTATCCTGAACCCTGACTGCTCTTTAGAAAGCCAGATCCTGAAGATGAAACTCAAATACTTTGGCCACCTAGTGAGAAGGAGGGACTCACTGGAGAAGAGCCTCATCCTGGGTAAAACTGAGGGCAAAAGAAGGGAATGGCAGAGAATGAGGTGGCTGGATGGAGTCACCAAAGCAGTTGGTGTGAGCTTCAATGGACTCCAGAGGATGGTAGAAGACAGGAAGGCCTGGAGGAATGTTGTCCATGGGGGTCGTGATGGGTTGGACACGACTTCACAACTAACAACAGCAACAATTCTACTTTATGTTTAAGTTCTCTTGTGAGTTTCTCGCTCTGCCCACTATGCAGCTGTAGGCTGTGCTGTTCCTTATCTGAACACCTTTAGGCCAGTGTTTCTCAACTTTGGCTGCTTGAAGTTATGTGGATTTCAGCTCCCAGAACTGGGTGAGGAATTCTGGGAGTTGAAGTCCACACATCTTCAAGCGGCTAAGGTTGAGAAACATAGCTCCCGGCAGCATCTCTTCACCACCCCGTCTCTCTAGAGGACAGGAAGACCTGGAGGAATGTTGTACATGGGGTCGCGATGGATCGGATACGACTTCGCAGCAACAACAACCAGGATTTTATTTATGTACTTGCGACTCCTTTTGTCTTTCAAGGAGGTCAGAGTGGTACATCTGGTGTCTCCCTTTATCTTAGTGAAGGAATGTAGACCTATGGAAATAGGGAAGGAATGGCCAAAGAATTAAGGGGGAACTTCAATAAAAGATTAACACAGTCCTGAGAAAGAGGAAAGGATGAAAAAAAAACCTCAAAATAACCCCAATCTAATTATCTAGCATCACCCATTCTAAACCAAGGTTTTTCAACCTTAGCAACTTTAAGGTACATGGACTTCAACTCCCAAAATTCCTCAGTCACCATGGCTGGCTAGGGAATTCTGGGAATTGAAGTCTACATAACTTAGAGTTGCTAAAGTTGAGAAACACTGTTCCACAAGCCCTGACATCCGTAGGGTGACAGGTTCAAGAATATCGCTCTTCTGGCTGAGGAAACAGGTGTCTCACCATGCTGAGTTTTCCATTTTTGCTGGTTGCAATTGAAAAAGAAAAGGCAGCAATGGTGCTTGTAGCCATGACAAAGTAGGTGTTGTAGATGGCGGTCCACTTTTTGTCTTCTTCCATGATCAGAGCAGAGTTGAAGCTGGGCCAGAAGATCCAGAGAAAGAGGGTACCTGCTCAACCACAAGAGGGGAGAAATGGTTAAATTCTCAAATGCAACCGAGCTCCAGTTTTCAACATGATGAGAGCACAGCCATTGCTAGTCTGGGAACACTTTCTTTGAAAAATAAATAATAGCTTTTGTGAACTTGCAGCCTCTTAATCAAAGGTGTTAGTTGACCAAGGTGCTATCTTTGTTTCCCATATTCACCAGTCTCTTTCACCCAGATGACCTCACTAGCAAGGGGTTGGACTATAAGACCTCCAAGGGCTCTTCCAACTCTGTGATTCTGATAAGGCCTTGCATTATGCACCTTGCCTGAGGAGAAGGCTAAAGCCAAGCAGATTATCTCCTCAAACAAATCAAACCAATGTTTACAATTTGCTATGCCTTGCAACTTCTTCAAAGACACAGATCTTAAGGAAGCGTCTGATTTGATAAGGCATGGATAAGGTAGTCCAGAAATATGTAACTTTATAAAGCCTGTGTGGCTTGCTTCTGCTCATCCTAGCACTTCTTTTTAAGCAATTTTCCCCTGTGTATCTGGCATACCGTGAGCAAACTATCAGGGTTAACGCTAACAGATTTGACTTGGAGAAGTCTACAGGCAGGAGTGGGATTCAGCTGGTTCGGTCCAATGTGGGCAAACAGGTAGTTACAGCCAGTGCCCCAGCACTATCCCGTCTTATACAATCACCGTGTTTTTGAAGCAAAATGCACGCGTGTAAGGCAGACATGCATGAAGCTATCCTGTCCTATATAATTGCCGTGTTTTTGACACAGCACAAGTGTTTTTGATGTGCATGCTCACATTCTCGATTTCTGGGCGAACCGGTTGTTAAATTATATGAAGCCCACCTCTGCCTACAGGTGTGATGGGCATGTAGTCAGGATTCCCAAGACGGACAGGCTGCATTCCAGAGGAAAACATAGACAGCAACATTTAGGTAGTTTGGTTGGGAGGAAGAGGGTCAAGCTAGCTTCTCCCTGAAAGTTCTCAGAGTATATCTCTAATTTTGAAAATAGTTTGCTTCAGTTTGGCAAGATTTCTGTCGATAGGTGAGGAACAATAAGGGAAACTGCTTAGAAGAAACACAGGGACTTTCTTGGTTTTTGGATCCTGACCTCAAGCCCGTTAGATGGCAGCAAAGATTTAAGTTTTTCTGCATGTCTTTGCTGCCATCTAATGGACATCTGGATGTTTTGCAGCCCAGATCTGGAAGTACTGTCCCAATTATTGTCCCATCTTTGGATACTTCTTTTTTTTTTTAATCTATGCTAAACATTTGATCTATCAGTCAGAGTAAGTGGCAGAACCAGTACTCACTCAAGAAGCTATGAAACCCAATCTCCCTTTGCAATGTAATGTTTGAAGAAAAATAACAGGTGCAAGTGGCTTATATATGATGGACATGGAGGACTGCCTGTGTTAAGTCTGGAATTTACCCTGGCAAAGAGTGGACTGTTCTATCATCTATCCTTCTATCAACCAGGGATCAGAATAAGTATTTCAAAAGATGCCTCTGCAAAATGCTGACACCAGTATTTTATATTGCCGTTTATCCTCTTTTCACCTGTTCTTCTACCTTGATAAGTAGATTTGCACATCTTGGTTATTCCCCTAAATTTTCAAACTCCAGGTTCCATGGGATCTTATCTGTTTCTTCCCCAGGAAGGGAAGCAGACTAGAGAGATTCTTGTAGTAGCTGTAGAACGCAATAAAGAACCGTATTTTCTGGCATATGACTTTTTAACCCCAAAAAAATATTTCAAAAATTGGGGGTCTTATATGGCGGGTATATCAACAAACCAAAACAAAAGAAAAAGCAACGCCACCAAGCAAAAAGCCACGCCACCACCAGTGCAGATGCCAGCCTTTAAACGATAACCTCGGTGCTCCTCGCCTGGGTGCATGCATGGTTGAGCGCTGGGATGGCTTAGTAAGGTCTGGCTGGAGGTCTGGAGGAGGAAGGCGCTGAGCTCAAACTACGAAAGCCCGGCAGTGCAGAGGCCTTTAGCCGGCTCACGGGTGCCTGAAAGTAGGGGGTCATCTTATACAGCCTTATATATGGTAGCTAACCTGAACCTTTCATGTGTGGATTTGGTGGCTTGCCCCCCCCAAAAAATGTGATATTACATGTTACACTATGCTACACCAACCCAACCCAACCCACCCATTGGCTGGCTTAATACACTATATAAATCTACTCCTTGACTTGAAGTAATTTTTGACTTAAATTAAGCCCTTTATGTCAACAGGTAATCCTCATTTACCAACCATTCATTCAGCAACCATTTGAAGTTACACTGGTAACTACAACCAGTCCTCAAAGTTCCAGCTGTTGCAACAGCCCTATAAGATTGGACAACCATTTGTCTGAAATGGTATAGGGATTCCTGTAAGGGAAGTTGCAAGAAATGGACTAGAAGACCTCCAAGGTCCCTTCCAATTCTGTTATTCTGTTCTATTCTATTCTATTCTATTCTATTTCCTTTTATTCATATTCCATTCCATTCCTAATTCTAATTCTATTCCCTATGCTACCGTACACTATTCTATATTGTATTCATATTCCATTCTCTATTCTATTCATATTCCGTTCCATATTCTATGCATATTCCATTCTCTATTCTATTCATATGCTATGCTATCCAGTGCAGTGCAGTGCAGTGCTATTGTATGCTATGCTATGCTATGCTATACATATTAGATTCTCTATTCTACTCTATTCCTATTCTCAGGTGACTGCAATTTGCCACCTTCCCTACCAGCTTCCAACAAGCAAAATCCATGGGGAGGCTGGCAGGAAAGGTTGCAGGTTGCTCTGGTAAGTCTCCCAATCAGTCTTCTTGTGCTCATGCACCTGTCCTGAGCCACTCCTCCCCAGGGCTTTCCCCACATCCTCTGTGGCACCCCTTAACACGGAACTTCTGCCACTTGCTGCTTCGGAACTAGCACATCTCGGGGCTATGATGGCAACTTTGGCAGTGCTGGGATTGCTGTTGCTGCTGCGGTCATGGGATGTTGCATTTTATGACCGCATCGCTTAGCGATGTGTATCCTGCTCTCGATTGCTGTTGTAACCCAAGGACTGCTCTAAATATTAACCCAAATTTTAAATAAAGAGCATCTCCCTGGATGCTTGATTCTTATGATTAGTTTTCAGTCAATACTGGGAGGCTGATAAGTTGCAGGCAAGATCCAGACGCCAGTTGGATGGGTGTTCCCTGTCCTTGACCTTCTAGGAAGAATGAAGTCTGTTTATCTCTCTCTGAGCAGAAAGCAATGCCTCAGAGCTCTTTCTAAGATAGGTGGCTCAGAACAGAGTCATAATCCTCCCCAGACAGGGCTCCCTGCCAAAACGTAGACAAATATCAACAGACTAGAGCTGGGTTTTACAGCTCCATCGGCATTCTCTTTCATGATCTGTCCATTTATCTGTAACTGTACTTGCACGGTATGCTAATCCTTAATTAAAGGAACCACGGACAAGGGTATCTGCAGAGCATGCTCGGAAAGATCAAGATGACAACCACAATGGTATCATCAAAGCTTCACCTGCTTTTTGTGCGTGTCATACGCAGCGTGCATAAAAACAGGCAGAATTTGGATAGCACTGCGGTGGTTCAGTTGTTTTAACTTTTTTGCCAATGCCCTGCAGACATCCTTGATAGATTTAGTAACGATCGGTAGAAATAACCGATGCTAGGCCAGTTCAGAAGTTTTTTTTTTCACTTGCTAAATTATCTAATCAATACAGTGCGGCTGCTTCACTGGATACCTTTTTCATCTGCCAGACTGAATGCTCTGCCTTCTGCATTATTGGAAGGGAGAATCCGTAGCAGAGCAGTGGAAGAGGATTAACCGAAGAAACATTGTCCGTGTAGTATTCATGAACTGGAATAGGGCTTAGTAACAAGGTCAGCCAATGGGAGCTGAGACAGTTTGGAGCCTGGGCCTGGCTTAGCTCTGTAGGTCTGAGTCTGTGCTGAGCTCTAAACTAGTCTGCTGCTCTGAACTGAAACTGAAACTTCTCTCCTCTGCTTGTGTTTGCGTATATTTGCTACCGCGTTGGAAAACTTGCATTTGTTATCATATATTTACTTCATGTATTATATATAAAGAGAAGTTAATGAATCCTGCTGAATCAATTACCTGTGTGTGCTTTCTGGATGTGATTGCTGCTGCAAACTCTGACAAACATGAGAAATTTGGTCTGGAGAAAAGATAGTTGTTTGAAGGTGTGATGATAACCATGTTCAGGTATTTCAAAAGAGAAGCTGCAAAGAAGATGGCCAACTCTTTCCCATGGCCATAGAAACCATGGCCAGAAATAACAGACAGGTCACAACAGATTCAACTACCTAAATCAGCGTTTCTAAACCTTGGCAACTCTAAAATGTTTTGAACTTCAGCTCCCGAAAAGTTGAAGTCCACATTTCTTAAAAGTTGTCAAGGTTAAAAGAGACTGACCCAGATTTACTTGATAATAACATTTGTACAACAGTAGAAAATCTATTAACTGAGATTGTAAATTCGCCATCTTCAGAGATCTAAGGTCCTTGTGGATTCAAGCGCCAGGGCAATCTCAATTCTGAAAATCCAGATTGGAAGAGATCTAATGTCCTCCATAAAAGCCAGGAACTGAGTCACCATTACTATCAATACACCTCTCCTGTGTTAGCAGCTAAATTGCCAGAGTCATGCTGAAATAAGAGACAAAAGCCAAATGTCAACTACTGAGCAATACGTCCTACGCTGGATGCCATACAGCTGGCCAACACAGGAAACTCCTAATTTGGTGGGGCATGCATTCCTTTCGGCCCCAGGAAGGATGCCATTTGACCTTTCCTTTTGCCTAAAGCAGACTGCTTACCCAGCACCGCAAACATATCCGAGACGGGCCTGGATCTTTCCTTCTCAGCTTTCCGACTCAGTGAGGAGTGGTAGAGCGTCCAGGAGACCATTAAGCCAAAGTAGGCCCCAAATAAGTGGGCGTGCATCATGCTGACATGGCTCTGGATCTGCGGACAGCAAAAGCAGTCGCCATTTCTTATGTGGTCAAGATGGAGCGGGGCTTCTACGTGCCAGCCTATAGTATTTGTATTTATTAGTTTGTCAAACATGCACAAAATAACAGGTGTAAATATAAACAATGGACATGAACGAAAGAAATGAATGCAAATAACGGTAGGCACGCTGGTGCGCTTATGCACGCACCCTTTTACGGACCTCTTAGGAATAAGATGAGGTCCCCGGTAGACAGTTTAAGGTTGAAGCTACGAGGATCAGAGGATGTAACAACGGAGTCAGGGAGAGCATCCCAGGCGTTGACTACTCTGTTGCTGAAGTCGTATTTGCCGCAATCGAGTTTGGAACGGTTTACTTTGAGTTTGTATCGATTGTTTGCCCCGTGTATTATTGAGGTTGAAGCTGAAGTAGTCATTGACAGGTAAGACGTTGTAACAGACAACATTGTGTACTGTGCTGAGATCCGACCGCAGGCAGCGCAGTTCCAGATTGTAGCGACTGAATATAAGGGAGGAAAACCTCGGAAGGGGTGATTAATCTTTCTTTTTTGGAATTGCTCCCCTGGATATTTTAAATTAATTCTCTGCTACAGTATTTTGGAACCTCGGCAGTTTTAAACTGTGTGGTCTTCAACTCCCAGAATGGCTGGCTGGGGAATTCTGGGAGTTGAAGTCCACAGGGCTTAAAGGTGCTGAGTTTAACAAACACAACACTAAGTCATCAATTATAGTTTCTAATCCACCCTGGCTGGCTCCTATAACACGCTAAATAACATCCAGAGCAATTTTTCTTCTTGGTGCAAGATCCCTGTTCTTATGACTTTATAAAAAAGACAGACACAAGAAAAAAAAAGAAGCTGAAAACATTTCATATCTATAATAAAATGTGACAGTGTGAAAACTCCAGCTAGCCAATCAGGCAGTCCCTCCCACATCCAGGATATGCCTTCCTTCTGCCATCTCCAAAAATATGTAAGTGTTGAAAGGTAAAGGCATTTAAATTACAATTCCACTCTTCCTGCCCTCTGATTGTAAACTGCAGCTCACAGCTTACAAATTACCCGTATTTTTCGGACTATAAGATGCACCGGAGTATAAGACGCACCAAGATTTTGAAGAGGTACATTTTTAAAAAAAGTTTTTGCACTCTGCAGGCCTCCCAAACCCCCTGCAGTAATGTGAAGTGTGAACTAGGCCAGGGGTCTCCAACCTTGGCAACTTTAAGAGTTGTGGACTTCAATTCCCAGGGTTCCTCAGCCAGCAAAGCAAAGAAGTCCACAACTCTTGCCAAGGTTGGAGACCCCTGAACTAGGCCACTGATTTGCATAAAAGGTAACTGTAAACATTCCCCTCGCACATAAATGCAAGTCATTCCCAACTCTAGGGGGCGGTGCTCATCTCTGTTTAAAAACCAAAGAGCCAGCGCTGTCTGAAGACATCTCCGTGGTCATGTGGCTGGCATGACTAAACGCCAAAGGCGCACGGAGCGCTGTTACCTTCCCATCAAAGGTGGTTCCTATTTTTCTACTTGCATTTTTACATGCTTTCGAACTGCTAGGTTGGCAGAAGCTGGGACAAGTAATGGAGCTCACTCTGTAATGCGGCGCTAGGGATTCGAACCGCCGAACTGCTGACCTTTCTGATTGACAAGCTCAGCGTCTTAGCCACTGAGCCACCGCATCCCTGAACTGATTTGAATGCATTCTGCCAAAGGGACAGAATGCTTTGCTTTGCTTCGTACCTGCAAAAAATTCACAGCCAGCCATCTGTTGACGGTGAAGACGGTCACTTCCACCATAGCCATCCAGGTCAACTGCATGAGATTGGCTTTGCCAAGTATTGCTCCAGCTGAAATCAACACTGTGGTGATGCTCATAATGGCAGTTAAAATACTGGAGGGGAGAAAGAGAGAAAGAGGGGAAAAATCAGCAGGATGTTATGAGATGGTGAGATTCTTTTCCAATCAAATCTAGAGTTTTCTGCTTTCTCTATGGTGGTTTTCTCAATGTGTGTGCATGGTGAGTGCCTTTGAAGCAATGTATCTCAACCTGGGCACCTTTAAGCTGCGTGGACTTCAATTCCCAGAATTCCCCAGCCAGAGGGGGGGGGGGGTTGGAGTTGAAGTCCACACAGCTTAAAATGGCCCAGGTTGAGAAACATTGCTTTAAGGTAACATGTCCCCATAGAAGTATATTTTACAGAATTAATAGCCCAAATAATAAAACTGTTACATACATTGTGATAATCCTGTAAAAAAGCACTATGTAAAAGCTCTATGAAGCAGTATATAAGTCTTAAGTGGGAGGGAGGGAGGGAGAGAAGGAAGGAAGGAAGGAAGGAAGGAAGGAAGGAGCAATAGGCTGACTCTGTAAACTGCTTAGAGAGGGCTGTAAAAGCACTATGAAGCGGCATAGAAGTCTAAGTGAGAAGGAAGGAAGGAAAGAAAGAGGGAAGGGAGGGAGGGAGGGAGAAGCAATAGGATGACTCTGTAAACCGCTTAGAGAGGGCTGTAAAAGCACTATGAAGAGTATATAAGTCTTAAGTGGGAGGGAGGGAGGGAGGGAGGGAGGGAGGGAGGGAGGGAGGGAGGGAAGGAAGGAAGGAAGGAAGGAAGGAAGGAAGGAAGGAAGGAAGGAAGGAGCAATAGGCTGACTCTGTAAACCGCTTAGAGAGGGCTATAAAAGCACTATGAATACAATAGAATAGCAGAGTTGGAAGGGACCACAAGAAATCAATAAGTCCCTATATTGGTGTAACAAATGTTACGGTGTCCCTGATCAATCAGAACACTTATTTTCAAAAATGACTGCTCAACTGAAACAAACAAAAAGTTTGTAAACATTGCTAAATCAGATGTAAAAACGAATTTTGGATTTGCAGGAACATTGTTCCCTTAAAGCTAGGGGGAAATATTAACAAAGGCTTGGCATATGTATGTAACAACCTCTGCCATCATTGCTCCAATCAGAGGTGGTATTCAGCCGGTTCTGACCGGTCTAACGAACTAGTAGCAGAAAGTTTGAATAATTCGAGGAACCGTCAAATACCACCTCTGACTGGCCCCGCCCCCATCTATTCACTGCCTCCTGAGTCCCAGCTGATCGACTGGATCTTCTTTTGTTCCCCTGAACGGAACGGAGCTGGAAAGCAGGTTAATGGGGTGGGGAGGGAATGGAGATTTAGCAGTATCCTTCCCCCAGGAGTGGGGTGGAAATGGAGATTTTACAGGATCCTTCCCCTGGAGTGGGTGGGAATGGAGATTTTATAGTATCCTTCCCCTGGAGTGGGTGGGAATGGAGATTTTATAGTATCCTTCCCCTGGAGTGGGTGGGAATGGAGATTTTATAGTATCCTTCCCCTGGAGTGGGATGGAAATGGAGATTTTGCATTAACTTTCCCCTGGAGTGAGGAGGGAATGGGCAGTATCCTTCCCCTGGAGTGAGGAGGGAATGGGGATTTTACAGTATTCTTTCTCTGGAGTGAGGAGGGAATGAGGATTTTGCAGTATCCTTCCCCTGCCACACCCACCAAGCCACGCCCACAGAACCGGTAATAAAAAAAATTGAATCCCACCACTGGCTCCAATCCACAAGCAGCCCTCACCTCATTCCAAATCTTACATTTGATTCTTGACCGTGGAAGAACTCATTTTGTCTCATGATGCATAAAACAAGATCATTAAAAGGAAAAGGAAAAAAAAAACAGAACAGTGTATATGCATTGTGGATATTGTTTTGAACAGAGAGAAATTTGACTCATTTTTTTTTTACAAGCGTCAAAAGAGGTTTATGGCACTGGTGAGATGTAAATAGTAGGAGATGCCTTCACGCTGAGGTGCACATACATTAATCCGTTCACCCACACATTCTGGGGCAAATGCATGAGTGTGCATGGGGACAGAAGTGTCATCTATCAGGGGAGAAGATGGAATGCCTAATTAAAAAGGAGACAGGGTCATTAATTTTGAACTCATAAATAATAGGGGCACCTGTGCAAAGCTAATATTTAATCAGACCTATTGCCTCTTGGGTTCAACAGTTTGGAAGGAAGCCACCTTAGGAAGTGGGGAAAATAGGGATGGCTGTTGTGGCCCGCCAGTGGCCATTGGAGCTGGCAGCAGATTCAGACAATGACGAGGCCAGTCATGGAGTCTGGGGAAGGCTCTGATGAGGGCTCTGTGTCGGAGGCAGAGAGCGAACCAGAGCCGTATGTCAGTTATCAGCTGCCTTCAGAGGCAGACATCAGTGAGGCAGATGAACAGCAGGAGCCTGTTCCCAGTGGGTGCATGCGCAGAGTTGCCAGACGAAGGGAACAACTAAAGAACAAGGGTTGATTTGGGAGTAAGGCCACAGGTGGATGATGAATGGCCCCTCCCAGAGAAAATAAAAGAGGAGCGAAAGGGGAGTGGAGTTTGCAGGAGACAATTAGTTTGCTTAATTTCCAAGACTCCTTGCCAAGTTTTGCAGATATTGGCCTGGAAGCTCTCCAAGCCATATAAGGTCTGTGACTGTAAATCCTCCCTTGCTGACTGTGAATGAGAAGAATTGACAATAAATTAATAAAAGGTGTTTTTGTCGTGTTAGGGTTAGGGTTAATCAGAGGGCAATGCTCATCTGTTTCTTAACTAAGGGAGCCAATATTGTCTGAAAATATTTCCATGGTCATGTGTCCAGCATGATTATACGCCAAGGCGCATGGAACATTGTTTACCTACTATTTACCTACTTGCATTTGAATGCTATCGTACTGCTAGATGGACAGGAGCCAAGGCAAGTAACCGGAGCTCACCTCATCAGGCAGCGTTCTTGGGTCTTGAACCCAGGATGTCAGCTTTCCAGCTGGTCTGTATTCCACCATGTTCCCTTGATGTGTATTCATCCATAAATCCATTCTGTCCCTCTATGCCCCCGTTTGATTTTGCTTTTTAACCCCTCTTAAAAAGTGCACTTCTGCAGGAGGTTTGAAATGCATTTATAGTCAACACAAATGCCTTTAAACACATTGTGCTGAGTCTCTTCAGAGCTGATAACTGAAGAAGTTTGAGAAGGAAGAGAAGATAAGAGGTTGCTAAACGCTCATCTTTACCTATCAGGATTCTGAAAGTTGACATCTCCAGTTTGACAGTGACTGAATGCTGAAGCCTTTGATCTCTTCCCCTGCTAATCCCGCTGCAATTTTAAACACAACAGAAGTCCCACTGATCTATAGGGGTGGGGGGTGGGGGTTATATTTGGAACAAGTAGGTTGCTGAGACATTCCTAAAGAAATACTGTAACTGAAGGCCAGGCTTGTCCTGCTCTTATGTAAGATCCCGCCTAGCCTTGTTGCCGCTGCTACATTTCCCCCCAAATTTGGAAATATTGTGTTTATTTTAGAAATGTGACTCAGTGAAACACGGGGGAGAATGCAGATTGGCTCAGTCTGTGATGTAATGTTTTCAAACAAAAACACAACAATGTATTTGCTCCATATAAAAGACTAACTGAAGTTAGCATTTCTTTATATGTATCCACGCTAACTTTAATATCTACAATTGAATTCCACGTTTGCTGTGAATACATTGGGGTGTTAACTTGGATCCTGGTCATTACTCTTTTAAAAATATCCTTGTCGGATACTTTTATAAAAGATACTCAAGGTTAGTACTTAGCATTTGTCAAGATCAAATTTACTAAGAGTCAGAAGCAATTAATTTCCCAAGATTATTCTCTAGACCCATGATGGCAAACTTATGGCACGCATGCCCAAAGTGGCACATGAAGCCATGTCGCCTGGCAGGCGTGGCCTTACCTGTTTGTCTTCTGGGTTTCTGGTGACCATGCATGCGTGACGATCAGCTGTCCTTTGCACACACAGCAGTGCTGAAAACCAGTGTGTGCATGCGTGCTGGCCAGCTGATTGTTGGGTGTGTATGCACCAGTGGTGACTTTCAAAAATTTTTAGAACCACTTCTGTAGGTGTGGCCTGCTTTGTGAGAGTGGTTTGCCGGCCATGTGACCAGGTGGGAGTGACTTGCCAGCCATGTGACTGGGTGGGCGTGGCCAACTTGTAAAATGTGGTAAAACTCACTTAACAATGTTCTTGCTTAGCAACCAAAATGTTGGCTCAGAAACTCTGGCATTTGAAGCACGCACATCTTAAAGCTGTCAAGTTACAAGACCCTTGCACCCCAAACCCTTTAGAAAAAAACCCCCAGGGGTGTTCAAACTTGACAGCTTTAAGACTTGTGGACTTCAACTCCCAGAATTCCTCCTCTTGCTCTTCATCTTGATGATGTGCGGATGGGCAGAGGGAGGGAGCTGGAACCAGTTCTAAATGGCACTGTAGATTTGTGGAACCTCTTCTATAGAAGAGGTTAGAACTGGCAGGAACCCACCCCTGGTATGCACGCCTGAACCCAGAAGTTCGGCTTTTCCAGAGCGTGATCCCTTTGCATGCACGGCAGTGCCAAAAACTGGCCTGTGCATGTGCGCCAGCTAGCTGATCATTGGGTGCACATGAATGCTAGAACCTGGAAGTTCGGCTTTTTGGAGCGCGGCCCTGATGAGTGCACGCAATGTTTCCGTGTTTTCGCTCTCTGTGCCAAAAAGCTTTGCCATCACTGCTCTAGACTGACTGGTTCCTTTGCCTCTCAGTAACGCAACCCCTGAAGATATTCTTCAGGGATGACCACGAAGCGGAGAGTTTTTTTTTAAAAAAAAGTCATATTGGTGACAGGCAGGCAGGGCTTGATGGCATGATTGTGGCCACCACCTGGATTTTTTTTTTTAATCCCCCACAAGCACCTTCGCTGGGAGACGAATGGGAGCAAATCTGTTTCCTTACTCAAGCTATTGGCTTGCAAGAAACCAAAGACATCAAATCAAGGTCCCTCCAATACCATCCTCAGTTCCGTATCCGTGCTAAGAATTTCAGACTCAGTCCTTGATCGCAGTTACATTCACTATCTGTGATGGAATGCAATGCAGGATTGGGGGGGGGGGGGCAAAGAGACAGTGGACCTTGGATATCTGGCAGTCAAGAAGAGACAGATCCTCCCTAGCAACTCACAGAGTACATCAAATAGTTATGCAGATAGTTGCTTCCACCTAGCAAGATTTCTGTTAATCAAGGAACCAAGAATGGCAGGTGGAGTTACGTACTTATGTCTGTGCCGTTTCTTGAGTTCACCTATTGAGGGAAATCTTGCCTGCCTAAAGCAATTATCTGCATAGCTATCAGATGAAATCTGTGAGTTGTTAGGGAGGGTTTGCCTTCATCTTCTTCCTGCCTGCCAGACATAACAAAATTCTTGGCTTGAGAGTAAGCATAAAACCTAAGGTACAAATGGTAAAAGTATAATATATAGAGTGTATTTAAATAAGCATATAACTCAGGATAATGATATAGAGATAGAATTTTTTTGTAAATAAGATTGTTAACAAAAGATATGGATACCGATATGGAAAAGCTGTTATAAGTGTAAATTTGGGTTTTGTGTTTTGTCTTCTAATTGTTAGAAAATTCAATAAATACTATTTTTAAAAACAAAAACAAAATTCACTGTCTCTTTGCCCTCTGGGAGAGCGACCTTCCTTCCTGTGTTTCTGGACTAACGTTCTACCACACCATTCTTATAGCACTGAGCTTTCTTGCCACCCAAGCCAAGTGTATCCACAAGATATAAGGAAGGAAAAATCAAGATTGTGGCCACAACTGTGATATTGGTTTTTTAATGTATGTTACACATAAAAAACAGGTGGAGCTTTGATTGCACTTGTTGCGGTCATTTTTTTAAAAAAAAAACCTACTTTTTTTTTTTAAAAAAAAAAAACTTTTTTACCATTCCCTGCAAAGAATGATCAGGAGCAGGAAACCTGATGGAATTCTCATCTATTGGAAATTAACTGGCTCAGCTGCAGAACATAGAAAGCAATAGCAATAGCAATAGCAATTGCAGTTAGACTTATATACCGCTTCATAGGGCTTTCAGCCCTCTCTAAGCGGTTTACAGAGTCAGCATATTGCCCCCACAATCTGGGTCTTCATTTTTACCCACCTCGGAAGGATGGAAGGCTGAGTCAACCTTGAGCCGGTGAGCTTTGAACCACTGAACTGCAGATAGCAGTCAGCTGAAGTGGCCTGCAGTACTGCACTCTACCCACTGCGCCACCTCGGCTCTTAATACACAAGGTGTATCCTCCAGACACCTGGCTGTAGAATGGTGCACAGAACACCCTGTGGAAGTTCCCACTGAAATCACTGGTTTTTTTTTAATTAGATTGTTATCCTGCTTTTATAGGTAATTCAAGGCAGGGAAGGTGGGCTGCTGGGGGTTCGCAGGGGTTCGGGAGAACCTCTAGCCAAGATTCTGTGCAGTTTGGAGAAACCCCAAATCCCACGCCTAGCAGTCCCCGCCCGCTCGACCCCTCCCCTCCCAGGAGTCCCCATGCGGCCTGTTTTGGATGCAGGTAAGTGCAAGGCGCGCACGGAGGCTCAGGGAGGGTGAAAAACGGGCCTACTGGAAGTTTGGGAAGGCTGGAAATGGGCCTGTTTCTGGCCTCCAGAGGGCCTCTGGAGCTTGTGGAGGCCGTTTTTGCCCTCCCGGAGGCTCAAGAAAAGCCTCCAGAGCCAGAGGAGGGCAACCCCCCACCACCATGGTGCAGTAGGCCAACTAGACCACGCCCACCATGGCCACACCCATCCAGCAACTGGACAGAGAACCCCTTGCTAAAATTTTTGAAGCCCACCCCTGCTCCTTTCTCCCATTTTCCCTTAACCCTATGAGATGAGGTGGACAGAATTCCTAGCAAAGAACTAAGCTCCACGTCCTTTGACCTCTACCTTTGCAGGTTTATCCTGATTTTCCCAGCTGAGAAGTGAAAGAGGAATCCATCAACAAGCACGGCCCACTGTACTCCGAGGGCAGCGAGGAGAAGGTTGAATCCGATGCTGCTGAAGCCGTATCTCTGCAGGAAGGCCAGGAAATAGGCGAACCCGAAAATCACCATGAGGTTGACATCTTGAAATACTGTAGGGAATACAGAATACTTGTGTCAAGGAGGCCTGGGGAGCCCATTCAGGAGACCCAGCTGTAATCCCCACATCATACTGCGCCAGTGGTGGGTTGCGGATCCCGGTGCAACCGGTACGGTGCAACGGGGCCCGGCATCCACCACATGAACGCACGCAGTCCGCACATGCGTCCTTACCTCTTGTGATGCTTCCGAAAGCCTCTGCGATACTCCAGCTGCTCAGCGGAGCATTGCGCAGGCACTGTGCACTCCGTGCGTGGAAGCGCCGTAGAGCTTAAATACAGGTAAGGAGGTCTGGTGGGCAGGTGGGCCCTCCAGAGCACCATACCAGAATGGTATCCAGTGCTCTGGGCAGGCACCAGTACACCCGTACTGAGGCATACCACCTGCAACCCACCACTGCACTGAGTGGTTTGTTTGGTTTCAACTCAGCTTGCTGCATAATCCTAGCCATAGTGGTTTATTCTCAAATCATGGCTTAGAGGAGGGGTGGGGAACCATAATGACCCCTTTACAATGATGGCTGAGGAATTCTGGGAGTTGAAGTTCACAGGTCGTAAAGGGGCCGTAGATTAGAGTGAGATGCATCAATCCAATCATTGATTGGTGCTACTTGTCAATTGGCTCTTAAACCAAAGGATACCTGGACTTTCAAGCTTTCGATTCCAGGCACTCCATGTCACAGGTAGAAAAGGCCTGCCTATGCACACATAAGGGGATGCGATGGCTAAGTGGCCAAAACACTAAGCTCGTTGATCAGAAATATCAGCAGTTCAGCAGTTCGAATCCCAAGCGCCGCATAACAGAGTGAGCTCCCGTTACTTGCCCCAGCTTCTGCCAACCTAGCAGTTCGAAAGCATGTAAAAAATGCAAGTAGAAAAATAGGAACCACCTTTGGTGGGAAGGTAACAGCACTTCGTGCACCTTCGGCATTTAGTCATGCTGGCCACAAGACCACAGAGACATCTTCAGACAGCGCTGGCTCTTCAGCTTTGAAATGGAGATGAGCACCGTCCCCTAGAGTCGGGAACGACTAGCACATATGTGCGAGGGGAACCTTTACTTTTACCTTTTATGCACACATATGTTCAGGAAAGGCAAGAAACATACTGCTCTCTGTCCTTTATATGTATGCACATATTCATAAATGCATATACATCACTCTCTCCCCTACCCACTTCTTCATTCAAAATGGAAGTCTCTGTGCTATAAGCCACAGTGTGCTGTAACCATGATTCATGCAGATCACAGTGGCCTAATTTGCATATACTGCTAAGTCATAAAACACGGTTCTCAAACTGCAATGGACAAAGTTCAAAACTTTCGTTAAGTGTTTGCTTAACTTTGGCAACTTCCAGATACCTGAACTTTTATTTATTTAAAACATTTATACAGCCGCCCATCTGATAACTAACTTCTTAGCAAGGAGTTGAAAGGATAATTCTGGGTGGAGAGATCCAGGCATTTGGAAGTTGTCAAGAATGGGAAATGTTATTAAAACCAGACAAAACCACATCATGGCTTATCCAAGAGAGTGAACTCAGCGGCAATATAGGCTTACTTCCCACAGCACAATCACCTGATTCTATCCATCAAATGGCTTTTGCTAAATATCACTTTTATGGAAAAAGTGAAGATAAGCCTCTCTACAAGTTGTCTTCCCCAGAAATGCTCCTGCTGCTGCTGCTGCTCCTCCAGAGGTGGAATTCAGCAGGTTCTGACCAGTTCTGGAGAACCGGTAGCGGAAATTTTGAGTAGTTCAGAGAACTGGTAAATACCACCTCTAGCTAACCTGCCCCCATCAATTCTCTGCCTCCTGAGTCCCAGCTGATTGGGAGGAAATGGGGATTTTGCAGTATCCTTCCCCTGCCACGCCCACCAAGCCACACCCACCAAGCCACGCCCACAGAACCGGTAGTAAAAATGTTTGAATCCCACCACTATGCTGCTACTGCTGCTGCTGCTACTATTACTACTACAACAACTACTACTACTACTATTACTACTACTACTACTACTACTACTACTACTACTACTACTACTACTACTATGGAGAATTTCCATAGACATTTACTATTGCAGGTAGTCCATTGCAGGCATCAATGAGCCCAAAGGGTATATTGCTAAGTGAGAAAGTTGTTAAGTGAGTTTTGCTCCCTTTTACAACTTTTCTTGCCACATTTATTAAGTCAATCACTGTAGTCGTTAAATTAATAACGGCGTTGTTAAGTGAATCTGGCTTCCCCATTGACTTTGCTTGTCAGAAGGTCATAAAAGGGGATCACTTGACCCTGGGACATCGCAACCGTCATAAATATGAACCAGATTTCAAGCATCCAAATGGAAATCACATGACTATGGGGATGCTGCAATGGTCATAAGTGTGAAAAATGGTCACAAGTCACTTTTTTCTGTGATGTTGTAACTTCGAACAGTCACTAAGTGAACTGTTGTAAGTTGAGGACTACCTGCACTATCCCAAAGGATCAGAGGATCAAAGGATCTTCAGAGTTGAAGAAGCTTCTTGGATGAGAAGCGAAACATCTTCAAAGAAAAACCAGAAAGTCCAGTTGTCTCTTGAAAAAGCACCTGTCAGGGATGCCGCCTTCAATATCCAAGAAAGAAAAACCTCAACTCCATTTGAATAGAGACAAAGGTACTTTTACTAGATATGAAATGAAAGCAGAGAAAAGGAAAGCAAGATCTGAGCCAAAAAAAGTGCCAACATGTACATATCAAATGTTTACCCAGCACCCTCCCCCCAATTACCCCAACCCAATGTCCAATCTGCAACTCCCAGAGGTGTCATGTGGGGTGCATCTTCAAGAGGCCTCATTCAGTTGGTATGCAGAGACGGCTGGCGTTGACCAAGACCAAACATGAGCCATCAGCATGCGCAGAAGATGGTGAGAACAAAACTCGTTCATGATAACTCCTCCAGTACCAGAAATTCCCCTCCCAAATACCAGAAGCCCCCACCCTCCCCGTTTCTATGGCAGTCGATAGCAAGCAAACAAAAGTAGAGACTGACAGCACCTTTTGGGATAATCCCCATAGATACCTGTACTATCCTTGTCAGAAATCATTATTTAATTGTAGCTTATTGTAGGTCTGGGCTGCAAGGTACAGAAAGCCACTAGATGGCAGCAAAGCATTAAGAGGATTTGCTGCCATCTAGTCACTATTGGGATATTTGCTGCCCAGCTGTTAATTTCATTCAAGCAGTACAGTGGTGGGTTTCAAAAAGTTTTAGAACCTTTTCTGTAGGAGTGGCCTGCTTTGTGGGAGTGGCTTGCCAGCCATGTGACTGGGTGAGCGTGGCCAACTTGTAAAATGTGGTGAAATTCACTTAACAATGCTCTTGCTTAGCAACCAAAATGTTGGCTCAGACACTCTGGCATTTGAAGCATGCAAGTCTTAAAGCTGTCAAGTTACAAGACCCTTGCACCCCTAACCCTTTAGAAAAAAAACCCCAGGGGTGTTCAAACTTGACAGCTTTAAGACCTGTGGACTTCAACTCCCAGAATTCCTCCTCTCGATCTTTATCTTGATGATGTGTGGACGGGCGGGGGGAGGGAGCTGGAACTGGTTCTAAACAGTACTGTAGATTTGTGGAACCTCTTCTATAGAAGAGGTTAGAACTGGCAGGAACCCACCCCTGAAGTAGTAGTACACCCCTTATATACGTATAAGGGAATATAGGACAAGGAACAATGAGGGCGGGAGGGCGGAGCAACCAGAGGTGGTATTTGCCAGTTCTCCGAACTACTCAAAATTTCCACTACTGGTTCGCCCAAACCGGTCAAACCGGCTAAATACCACCGCTGAAAAGATGTGCCAGAATGCTATGCATTATCTTGACATTTTTGATCACACAAGAGACACCCCTGTGGTACCCCTGTGGTACCATGTGCTTCGGATGTATATCCTACCATGTTAACTAAGAGCAAGAGAAAATAATTTAATGCAATCAGACTACTACTGGGCCCTACAAAACTTCTTTCAGGTTGTATTCCACTTTGAATAGCAGACAGGACAAGGAATAAGAACCAAAACTAGATAAGAGTTAATTTAAAGTCAATACAATTCAATTAATGCTAGTTTAAGTCTGATGGTGAAGGCACCAGACCAGAAACCAGGAAAGTGTGAGTTCTAGTGCAGCCTTAGGCATGAAAGCCAGCAGGGTGACCTTGGGTCAGTTCTTCTCTCTCAGCCCCGCCCACCTCAAAAGGTTGTTGTGGAGGGAAAAATAGAAGGTGGGAGGAGCATTACATATATCTGTCATTTTGAATTCTTCATAAAAACATACAAAAAGGTGAGATATAAGTAAATAGCAAGTAATTTCACCCTTCATGTTAAAAAGTAGAATCTGATAGCAATTTGGCAGGAGGTTGGGCACGGGACAATAGCAATAGCAGTTAGACTTATATACCGCTTCACAGGGCTTTCAGCCCTCTCTAAGCGGTTTACAGAGTCAGCATATTGCCCCCAACAACAATCCGGGTCCTCATTTTACCCACCTCGGAAGGATGGAAGGCTGAGTCAACCCTGAGCCGGTGAGATTTGAACAGCCGAACTGCAGAACTGCAGTCAGCTGAAGTAGCCTGCAGTGCTGCATTTAACCACTGCGCCACCTCGGCTCTCGGGACAAATCTGAGGTTTTTGGGGGGCAGTGAGGCTATCCTCAAATTTGGACCGTGCATCTCTAGATTGTGGCAAAGACTCTTCAGGGACTCAGCTACACAACTCCTTCAATTTTACCTAAAGATGAAGGACATTGGTACTAAACCTGTTTAACTGTCTCCTCTCCTCCCAACTGGGCTGAACCTAGTTAACAGTGTTGAATTCCTCACAGCTGGGGAGTTGCAAGAGGCTGCACAATTGGCAGCCCCTTTCCAGAGAAGGAACTTTCCTGAGATACCACCAGCCTTTACGTAACCTTTGAGGGGCAAACAACATGGGTTTTGTAATTTGTTAACTAACAAAGTTATTTTGAATTTTAATCAAATGTATGTTCTTTCTTTTAAAGTGATGTTCAAGGTTTATTAGCTTTTAACATCCTAAACCGATAAACAAGCTGGAGACTAGCTCCTGATAAGAAAACTTCATTAGTGCAAATTGGGGTCTGGCTTATCTCTTTGGTGAACCCCAAAGAACCTTTCTGCTTACAACTTATTCCCCTTCAGACCTCATTTTAATAAACATGTATGCTATTATCCTGTCCAATCAACTTTCCTCTTTCAGACTTCTTTGTTATGCTAACTATAAAAAGGGATGTAAGCTAAAGATCGGGGTTCCCTCTTTGAATGAGGAATCCCTTTTGTCTGAATATTCTGATAAATTATAATAAAATGATCTTCCTGTCTCAGTTTGTCTCATTGGAAAATATGCACACCGAGGCACCAGCCTGAAAAAGCCTTGTTTGGCCATCACCTTCCAATACCACCAAAGACAGCCTTCAACCCCGACAGCAAGCAAGCAAGCAACCTTACCTGGGTAGTCTCTTGCAAGATTTTGACTGTGGTCGTAAGAAACGAAGAAGCCAAACACAAGGATTAAAGCCGCTTCCAAAAGAAGAATGAGCGCAGGGAGACGAATCCGGAGATTGGGAGGATACTGGGAAGACATCGTGGCTTAAAAGAAAAGCAGCAAAACAAGGACCAGGCAAGCCTCAATGCAGCCCCGTTGGTTCAAACATTCCGTGAGTCTCCACTGGATTAAAAAAAGAAAGAAAGAAAAGAGAAAGCTGTGAAGGAGATAAGAGTTCTTAGAAGGAATTAGCAAAGCGCATAACCCTTATCTAAGACAGGCCAGGGGACTGCCCGACCTGTGCTGACAAATGTTTGATTAGTATTGAGCAAGCTGATTGTCTGCATTCATGAGAGTCATACCAAAATGTGTACTATTGAAAACCTCCCAGATGTAAACACTTACATATTCCCATCAACTTTGTGAGCCTGACATCAATGTAAAGGTTCCCCTCGCACATATGTGCTAGTGGTTCTCGACTCTAGGGGGCGGTGCTCATCTCCATTTCAAAGCCGAAGACCCAACACTGTCCGAAGAAATCTCCGTGGTCATGTGGCCGACATCACTAAATGCCAAAGGCGCACAGAATGCTGTTACCTTCCCACCAAAGGTGGTTCCTAGTTTTCTACTTGCATTTTTTACATGCTTTCGAACTGCTAGGTTGGCAGAAGCTGGGACAAGTAACAGGAGCTCACTCCGTTACGCGGCACTAGGGAGTCGAACCGCTGAACTGCTGACCCTTCTGATGGACAAGCTCAGCGTCTTAGCCACTGAGCCACCACATCTCATGAGCCTGACATAGGTGCACTTACTTGAACTCGGAGGAGACAAGCAGAACGATACTGTAATTGCATGTTCCTGGCTAATTTCTCCCAGGAACCAAAGCAACGTTCCAAACTGACGTGCCTTTAAGCAGGCCTCACTAAACCAAGAAGAACTCAGCAAGCAGCTATGGATAGATTTCCTTTTTGCAACCTATCTAGTCCTTGACTTACACCAGTTCGTTTAGTGACCATTCAAAGTGATAAGTGCTCTGAAAACAGCTATGTATGTCCGGTTTTCAGTTATGACTTTTGATCATGGGATGAAAATTCAGATGTTTGTCAATTGGCTCGTGTTTACAATGGCTGCACTGTCCCAAGGTCATGTGGCCCCCTTTGGTGACTTTCTGACAAGCAAAGTCAATGGGGAAGCCAAATTCATGTAACAACCAGGCTACTAACTTATCAACTGCAGCGATTCACTTAACAACTGAGGCAAGCAAGGTGTAAAATGGGGCAAAATTCACTTGAGAAATATCTCACTTTAACAACAGAAATTTTGGGCTCCATTGTGGTCATAAGTTGAGGACTACCTGTATATGCAGATGGTATGAGCCACTCACTACAAATAACTTACTACGGACTTGCATAAATTCTGGGTACAGGTAGTAATTGTTCAGTGACCAATAAGGATTGGAAAATTGGTTGTTAAACAAATAAGACATTATACTAAATCACAACGTTGCTTACAATGTTATTTTAGCTTTACTTTGCTTTACAGACCTGCAAAGATGTAAATGTGAAGGTTGGTCCTAAGGTTACTTTTTCATCAACATCGTAAGTGCAAATAATCCCTAAATGTACTGCATTTTTCAATTTCAGGGCCACTCTCCAGATTCTGCCCTTCTTTCCACTAGCCTCTAGAACCGTGATGGCGAACCTATGCCACGCGTGTCACAGGTGGCACGTGGAGACATTTGTTAGGACACGCAAGGCGTTGCCCTGTAAACTCCAGCGCGCATGCACATACTGGCCAGCTGACTTTGGCCTTCTTTTCAGGCTGTTTTTCACCCTCCAGAGGCTTCCCTGAAGCCTCCAGAGGGCGAAAAACTGGTCCTACAGCCAAACCAGAAGTTTAGGAATGGACTTTTGGTTCGGCCATAGGGCCGTTTTTCGCCCTCCGGAGCCTTCAGGGAAGCCTCCAGAGGGTCTCGGGGAAGGGGGGCTATATTCACCCTCTCCAGGCTCCTAGAAAGCCTCTGGAGCCTGGGGAGGGCGAAAAACAGCTCCAGTATGTGCCAAAAGCGGTGTGTGTGTGTGTGTGTGTGTGTGTCATAGGATTATGGGTGTGGACACGCCTATGCATGACTCCCTGCACCTCCCCCACTTTTGGCACCCGATGGGGAAAAGGTTAGCCATCACTGCTCTAGAATATGACATGGAAAAATTACTTGGCTCTTGAAGGAGCCTCCTTGACTGGCTTCAAGCAGTCTAAAATAAAGCCAGTGGCAATGGTGGCAGTAGCCAAGGAGAAAAATCCACAAGATGAAAGACATCATTGCAAGAAATTATGCAGTTCATTTTCCTTGGAGCAGAAATGTTTATATTATTAACTACAAGTCTTTTCACACTCAAGAGTTTCTGCAACTAAATTCTTTCATATTCAGAGTTCCTGCAAGTATACGTACATTCTTTCAGTGATGATAATCAGCTTAAGTCTGTTACGTCCACATATATGTTGTTTCCTCGTAGATTGCCTTCACATTTTACTCTTTCATGATGGAGTAAGCGCAGAGTAACATTCTCTCCAAGCTTATTTGTAGCTTTTTGTCGCAGCATCAGGGAAAAGCCATTATGTCCTTTTTTGCATGGGGAACCAGTCTGTGGAACTCCATGTCACAGTAGTTTGGGTTTCTTCCTTTGAAATCTTTCAGTCTCCCACAAGCCCCTTTCTATGTTGGTTTATTGGACTGTTTCTGCAGCATTTTTCATAAGCCACTCTATTTGTTTCGCGGTAAATGGCTTTTTCATAGCCAGTGTATTTTTATTAGTCCCATCCCAATCCTATGAATGGTTGATTCAGAAAAAAACACAAGCAGATAAACTTTGTTTTTTCAGGAATAAACCTCTGGGTAGCAAATATGTTTACACCAAGACAAATCCTACTCTCAAACCTGACCCAACTTAGGTAATGGTAAAGGTAAAGGTTCCCCTCGCGCATACATGCTAGTCATTTCCGACTCTAGGTGATGGTGCTCATCTCTGTTTCAAAGCCGAAGAGCCAGCGCTGTCCGAAGATGTCTCCGTGGTCATGTGGCTGGCATGACTCAACGCCGAAGGCACACGGAACGCTGTTACCTTCCCACCAAAGGTGGTTCCTATTTTTCTACTTGCATTTTTTACATGCTTTCCAACTGCTAGGTTGGCAGAAGCTGGGACAAGTAATGGGAGCTCACTCTGTTGTGTGGTGCTAGGGATTCGAACCGCCCAACTGCCAACCTTTCTGATCGACAAGCTCAGCATCTTAGATACTGAGCCACCACGACCCAACTTAGTTCCTAATAAAACAGAGGAACATACTTAAATGGGCACCAAAGGAATGGGAATATTTGAGAGGTAAGCAAAGGTGGGCGGGGGAACCATCACAAACCTCCTTCACAATAGATACCCAGCCACCTTAACAAAAGGCTACAGAGGGGGAACTCCTACCCCGATTGGCCAAGACTCGATTTCCCAGGACACTTTGCACGGCTATTCCGCCTAGTCCCACTTAGTCTAGACCTCTGTTGGTCGTTTTCAGTGCCCTTTCTGTCGAAACGCCACCTTGATTGGCTCAATGTAACATCACTTTTGTAAGTGGGCGGGTCCGTCCGCGAGCCTGTTTTAGAAAGTAGCGGGAGCATTATTCTTTGCCTCTTCTTGTCTTGGGGCCACGGATGACGGGCGGAGTTTATTGGTCAGCATTTACGTCAGTTAATCGTAGAGGGCGGTATCCTAATCCGAAACCAAAGGTTGAGATCAAAGAGAAGAAGAACAAACCACCGCCTTTCTTTCTCTCCCATTGGGAAATATCGAGACTGCCCCGCCCCTCTACTCTAACTCCGCCCCAGGATTGGACACGCTCCTCTTCAATCCTTTCTGTCACAGACTTTCAGGCCGGTCCTTGTTATCTTAGGGAAGGGGCGGTCGGTGGCTGCTGCTCTCCTTCATTGGCCGGCTCGCCCGTCTCTCTTCTCCCTTGGCCGGCGCTGATTGATTCTTCCCCGCATCGCCCTCCTGCTTGGCCCTCAGCGGATTGGCCCGGGCTTGAAAGGAGGCGGGGCGAGGCGCGGAGCCTGCGCGCGGGGCCGCGGCGGCGGGGAGGGACTGGTCTGAAATTATTTTTTATTTCTTTGTTTCCGAGAGGGGGAGAAGAAAAAAAGAGGGGAGGGAGGAAGGGGCGGGGAGACGGAGAGCCCGAGCACCAAGCGGGAGCGGGAGTCTTTTCGGGGCCTCCGCGCGGACCGGCGCGCTCGAATGTTGTCGCCGTGACCCGGGCGGGGCAGGAGGAGCAGCCGCCGCCGTCGCCGCCAGCAGGCCAGGTTGGGACTCCCCGAACCGGGCGGGAGGATGAAGCGCCGGAGCGCCGACTGCAGCAAACTCCGGCGGCCGCTGAAGCGGAACCGCATCACGGAGGGCATCTATGGCAGGTAAGGCCGCACCTGCCGCGCCCGCCCGCCCCGCCCCGGCCTGTCAGTGGCGCCCGGGAGCCGCCCCGTCCCGGCCGACGCGGTCCCCTCAGGCTCTTCTGGGCTCCCCTCACACACTTCCCCAAAAGCCTCGGCGGCTCCCTGGATCCACGGCGCGCCTCTCCGACCCGCCGGGCTTCCCTTCCGAGCCGGCGCCTCCTTCAGGAGCGCTGAGGCACCTTTCCCATCGTCCCCAGCCGGCCCGGCTTCGGCGGCCTCAATTCCCCCGACTGAGCCTCTTCATAATTAGGGGAGAGGGAAGCATGGGAGTTGTAGTGCAACCAGCTAGGGGAGGTGGGGAGGTGTGCCTTTCCCCCATTAACTTCCCTTCTCCCCCCCACCCAATGCCAAAGCTCTGGCCGGCTTCTGGGGTCCTTATGGGGTGTGTGAGGGGGTCTCCTTTCAGTTTTCCTTTTCTTTCCAAAGTCCAGTCTGCTGTTCTCAGCAAGGCGTTTAGGGCCGCAGCTGACCTGATCTGCATGATTGCTGGTGTAGTGTGATTGGTTTTGTAGTCCTCTGTCTGTGGGAAGCACCAGGTTTTTGGGGGGTAGGGGTGGAGAGAACCGTTGGTCTGGAGGGGATAAAGTGTTGGTGACCCACCTTGGAGAAAGAAAGTGGGGCTTTTAAGTCAGAAGTCCCCTTTCCGATATAAGTTCCGATTTTAAACCTTTTTGGGGGAGGGGAGGGAGTTTTTTCTTCCTTACAAGCTACTTTAAGCCACAATTCTGAGACTCCTTCATTATGATCTTGGGCTATTTATCATTTCCTCGGAAATTACATTTCCCGGTCCTTCTTTTGAAGAGTTTTTTTTTTTTTTTTAACACATGTTTTTCCTCTATGTTTAGTTTTCTTGTGTTTGTTTCCCTATTCCTTTATTGGGTGCCACAGTCCCTTATCCAAAGACCCCCCCTTTTTTTTTTTTGCTTTATAGTTTAAAATAATGAGCCTTTCCTTTTTGTAACTACTGTAACCTTTCTGGAGAGCTTCTTAAGAGTCGTCCGTGAACAGTGTGGTCTGTGGACAGAATTTCCTCTCCTGGAACCCCATTTCTGCCTCCCGTATATGCACCCTTGACCATTCTCTGCCCTTTTGAGCTTGGACGCTTGCACCCAATGGAAGTCATTTCTCCTGGAGTCTAACTGCTCTCATAGGTAGTTTTTTGTATTCTTCGGTGTTTCAGAACCTCAGCAATTTTTTAAGGTGTGTGGACTTCCAATTCCCCAAATTTCCTAGTCAACGTAACTGGCTGGGGAACTCGGAGTTGAAATGAACCCAGCTTAAAGTTGGCCTGGTTGAGAAACACGGCTTTAACGGTAGAAGAAGAGCAGCTTGTGATCTTCTGCAAGACTCTGTGTGGAGTCATTCCTTTCCTGTGGTTGGCCCTCGGTGTAGTAACACCACACCTACACCAGGAATCTTGCCCCGAGAGCCTGTCTTTCTTCTAGAACAGACTTCCCTAATAGTGGTTGTCCCATGTGGTTACAATCCATCATTACTTAAGCCACATCAAATTATTCTGATGCTCTCAAATCTATGTTGTAAGCTTTTTATGTTGCATGTTGGCCAGAGTTGTTGGATATGAGATGAGTAGCAAATAGATTTTATAAATAAACGCTACCAGTCCAACAATTAGAAGCCATCCATAGTTTCCCTCTCATAGAAAAAAAATCTTTTAGAATCCCCCATGTTACTTTTAGATTCTTCTCAACTCTTCCGTTTGGCAAAGTTTTCAGGGATTGTTTTGCTTTCCTACTCATTTATTCGTAACATCATCCAATGAAACAGCTACCTCTTGAAAGGACAAACAAGAAAGAGAGATAACTTTGGTCAACACTCTTGGCTCCCATTGCCTAATTATAGCTTCTCTAGTTCTGAAATTCAGAGGACACCTGTTTTCTTGCTTCTGCTCCACGTTGACAGAGTTTTCTGCAGGAAACTACAGATTGTGTAATTTTTAATGCTATCTTTGTACTTGTGTCCTACAGTGATAACTCTTTCCTGTAGATGATGTTTAGGGACCTCTTCTCGTAGCCCTTATCTACATTAACGAGCCTGGTCTCAGCTTTTCATCCATCCCCATTGTACTTTGCTAAGCTACTCCAGTGTGCGTGTCCGTCCCCCCCATGCCGTTAATGTTCCTTATGAGTCTTGGTAATGACTTGACTCATTTATTATGATCTGCTTTTTACTATTTCCTCATAAATTACATTTCCCGGTCCTTCTCTGGAAGAGTTTTACACATCTTATGTTTTTCCATATGCTTAGTTTTCTTCTGTTTACTTCCCTACCCCTTTATTATTTGTCACAGTCCCTTACCCAAAGACCTTTTTTTGGCTTTATAGTTTTAAATAATGGCCTTTTCCTTTTTGTAACTACTGTAACCTTTCTCGAGACTTTTAGTTTCAAACTTCCTTCCCAAGTCGGAGAATCACTGTTGGGTTTTTCAATTTTCCAGGTCTGGGTTTTTTGTTTTTGTTTTTTGCATTATTTTCTTTTTTGGTACTATACTTTGTATTCTTTGGCGAGAAATATATTAAAGAATTGGAATTTTCTGTGACGATTTAGTTTTTGCACATTATATGCAGTAATGTTTTTAACTAATTATCGTTAGCTGAACATAATACTTCATTCACCTCGTTCAATCCTGAATTTCAATAGTTTCTCAGTGAAGGTACTGCACAATTTGCAGAAAATGCTATATTGCTGTCAGTTTATACAAGTACAAAGGACCTAATAGATACAAAGTTTGGCAGACAAATTATACTTGTCATTGGATAAGCCTGAGGAGTTACGTTTTCACAATGACTGGGAAAGGAAAAGAGATCACAATATCAATTAATACCCACTGCTCCATGAGTTTTGTTTTCAGAGGCGTCACAGATTAATAACTGTCATAAAGAATAACTTAGAATGAGACCCATCTGTGAAAATCTATATTTCCCCCAAAGGAAATTTGCCCACTTGAATTGAAGTTCTGTTATGTAATACTGCATAGCTAACTGCTTAAGAACAGCAGTTATTATTTTCCAGACTAATTTATATGTTTTTCACATATTTCTGGTGCGTGCTCTATATATAATAGTGAGTGGTACCCTTTAAATGTTTAAGAAAACAGGTGACAGAAGAGGCTGTAATCAGTACCTGTATTCTCTCAATTATTACTTACACAAAACAAAATTAGTTTAAAAACAATTTGAGGCTTTTTAAAAGATTGCTAGGAGATAAACCAAGGGCTAACCAGATCTTTCACAGAAGCAAACAGAGGTCTGGCCTAGTTATTTTTCGGCTATCAAAATGCACTGGACAGGGCCCGTTTCTTCATTGATGTGACAAAGTTAGCCCAGTCAAGATCAAATAAAATTATCAACTACTTTCTTTGAAAAATGATTCCAAATAGAGCCCAGTTCTAGTTATTAATACCTCCTGGACTAGCTCTCTTCTCCGACTGCTCATTTATGTTTATAATACTAAAATAATCCTTTCCTATAAAGAAATTACTGGTAATACCAATCTGCATGTCTGTAAATCTAATCTATCATGGATATTTTTGTCACGTACTGTTAAAAATGTGTGTACCATTATTTAAGACTCCTATTCTCTTAGATGGGAATGTTTTGGAATGACAGACATAAAGTATAGCTTTTCCTGATCTTGAGAGGCAGAAGACTTGCTTGGGTATATACAGGACTCATGTTCCCTGCAGATGCTAGCAAAGACAGTCAGAATACAAACTTGCTAGATCTTCTTGTGCTTCTTTGCCAGGCCACAGAAGATAGTAATCCTGTGTTGTTGTTTTTCAAACATGGGGCTAAAAATTGCAAGATTTATGTTCTGCTTCCCTATTGAACATTGATTGGTAGATGTTTCAGACATATGATTAATTTATTAGGTTAATGCATGAGTTTAGCTTTGTACCAGATCCCTGTGCTTCTTTAATCATAATATGACAGAATATTACCTTGCACTTTAATACTATGCCAAGAACAGTCTTTTGACTTTATTTTAAATATTTTAGTTTGGGAAGAATTTGTCATAAGGATTGGAAAGACAAGGATACTAGGATAGAAGTGTATATATACTAAAATGCTGTTGTTGGATGGATTGCTTGAAAAACATGGGTCTGTATAGCATTATTAGGAGCCCTGCCTTTTCCTTTTGGTGTATACAGCAATAACATTTGAGTGAACTATCACTTTCTCTACTATTTTATTTCTAGAACATAGGCATTAAGTTCTAGTTGAAGTGCTAAAACAGCATTGGGTAGAAATCATGTTTCAACAGCCTTGTGTAGAATTGCACTACCAGACTTCCAACTATCATATGGAAGTCAACATTTCTGGAAGGTACTAATCACTTCTTATTGGCATGTTAGTTTAAATCTTAGTTCAGCTATAAAGTCAGGAAGTGACTCTAAAGCATTATCTCAGCATTCTATCACAGTGGAAGACTTGTAATAAATAATAAATGTGATAATACTGATCTATTTTAGAAAGCTGTTGTAAGCTTACTGAAAGTGGACGTGATCTTACATAAATGTTGAACACTGGTTGAAAATATTTCTACAATTCCATGTTTTGTCAGAGCTGGCATAATTACAGAATTGTCATGTTGACATCAAAGAAGTTGAAAAACTTGAGAAATTTTGTGCTAAATTAGTCTCTGCAAATATGATGATGGGCTTCAAGTAGCTACTCGGATTGGATGCATTGTGGAGCAACTTGTGAGACAAATAGTTTACATGCTAAGCCAAAAAGAATGAGGCTTCTTTTCATGGCTAATACAATTTACTATTTTTTTTTAGATTAGTAAATGTGTGTATATGGATTAATATTTTCTAGACATTTTTTTAAAAATCAGATTACTATACGTCCCAAAGGTGCTTTGTGTTGTCCACAAAGGGACAACCATGACTTGGATGACTGAGAATCTCCAAAGACAGTTTGTCATACCTATATATTTACAGTCTGAAGTCATAGTAAAATTATGGCAGACACCTCCATGCATTTTTTGGCATTGTTACATAAGAGGTTTGCCATTGCCTTACATGAGAATGTTTTGAAGGTAGAAGAACAAAAGGCACATTCCTTATGTAACATTACCAAATACCCCTCGTGTTGTCAAACAATGTCATATTGTAATCTCCTACTTACTTTATGTTTATCCCAAAACTCACCTCATGGAAAGGCTATGGATTCTATTTTGATTCTTACTACTAGAACTAAGCTGAAGCCTTGCATGATTTCTATCATTAGATTCCTTCCTCTCACTTCCACTCCATTTTTCAGTTTCCCTGCTCTTTGTAGTGGGATTTATTGATAGATTGTATTATATAGATGAATAAATCATTAATAAAGACCAGATGGGATAGTCATTGGAAGAAAAAAATCCAGTTGATGCCAGCCAAACAAATGGAGTATATCATACTACCTTGGCACTCTGCTGCAGTAGCCAAATGGATGTACATAGCAGTGGTAATACTTCTAAATTGCTGAAAACCTATTCCTAAGCCTTCCCCCTCCCCCATTCCAAAATAGTACTCAAAGTCCTTTGCTATGTGACTGGCAAGATCAGGATCTCTGCTGCTGTTTTAGAAAAATAAACGTAAGGCTCCATTGGCATAGGACATGTTGCTCAGGCTTGTGTGCAAAATTTTCCTCTTTTTTTTCTCCTCTGAGAAAAAGTGTTGACACTTCAGTCATATATATAATATGAATGCAAATTATTTGTTATTCAGCAATGTAGATTTCACTTTTAAAAAGTTTTATCAAATCATAGTTAATCAGGGTTTCCCTTCCTCCCCAAAATTCTTTCCATTTAAAAAAATGAAATGATAATTTGGGTATCAAATAAACAAATGCATTCTTCTACATTGAAGGGCCGCTGTGGCTCAGTGGCTAAGACACTGAGCTTGTTGATCAGAAATGTTGGTGGTTCAAATCCCTAGCGCCATATAATGGAGCGAGCTCCCATTACATGTCCCAGCTTCTGCCAACCTAGCAGTTTGAAAGCATGTAAAAATGCAAGTAGAAAAATAGTGACCACCTTTGGTGGGAAGGTAACAGCGTTCCATATGCCTTCGGCGTTTAGTCATGCCAGCCACATGACCACTGAGACGTCTTTGGACAGCGCTGGCTCTTTGGCTTTGAAATGGAGATTAGTACTGCTCCTTACCAGATTTTTAAATTGTGTAATTCCAACATTTCTGATGCAGCCCTGTATTCATTTTTTGGGAGAGGATCTTTATATTTTTATACATAGGTCAGTTATCAGATCAGTTCACTTTTCATTATTTCTCAAATTAAGGAGAATCAAACAAAAGTACAGTAGGTTGTGGTCATGGTGGTCTTTGGACTTATAGACCTGCTTTCAAATATACTTTGCTATGAAATTTTTATCATTCGATTAGGGGTTTTTTTTGCAACAGGAAGTGTAAGTGGTGAGACATAGCAGTATCTAAATTGGAAAGGCACCACACTTATATGTAGTAGGAGATTCTTTGAGCAAGGACTACTTTAGTATAGGATGAGTTCTGCTTTGATTTTGCATGAAATGTTCATGTTGTATTTGTGCCCAGGCTAGATCATACACAATTCTGTATTACAAAGAGGCAGATCCGTTAAGTTAAATCAGGCAAAATGAGAGAGATGGGTGGCTAAGAAATGCAAAATATAAATAAATACAATCAAAGCTATGGAATCAATGTTATATTGTAAAAAAACCAAAAACCCATGACATTATAAGCTATAACATATTGAAGTCTAAAGCTTATCCACAACCATTTCAAGGACTGATTATGCTCATGATAATGATAGCTTTTTTTCTGCACAAAAATACTAAACGATGCACCTCAAATGGATAGTCCAGAAGGTTGTACATGTGAGGTTTTGAACCTGGTTTTCTGAGAACAGCAATCAATAACAGTGTTAGAGAGATAAGGACAGTTACAGATCTGATCTTACATCATGTCCATAGGCTCTTCCGTGTACTGGTAACCACAATTACCACTAGGCATGTTGCAACAGTTATGTTGCAATTGTTGCAACAATTGTATTTCCAATTGTTGTTTAATCGTTACTTTCTAAGTATCAAATACAAGATATGCTTTAAACTGTGGGTGTAATTAGGGCAACAGAATACCAGACTAATGAAGAATAATTATAAAGGTATTCTATGCTAAGATTTAAGCTTGCTTAATGATGATTGTTAATACTATCTTCAGCAAAGCCACTAAATTCTGGATCTATTTTTTAAGGTGGAGTTTTCTTGATGTTCGTTTGGCACAGGGTTATTTCTTTGATATAAGAAAATGGGAGGAATATTGAGTTTAGCTATATGGCTAAAAGATTCTTGAAGAGAAATTGCAAGTGTTCAGAAAGAACTGTGGAGCAGATTGTTGAAAATCATAGGCTGTGATAATGTACTGATTCTATTTATAGTACACTTGGCCTCTGTATGTAGTGGGTAGTAGGTAGAAGCAAATGAATGTAGAATAGATATTACCATATTGTGAAAAGCCTTTTATGGGTAATATTAAAGCATTGGGATTCCTGCACTGATCTCAATGCAGAGTGCAATTCTGAGCCTTTCCGAGTACATGGCTTTATAATTTAATTTGGATTAATATGTTTTCCAGTCTAGGAGCCTACTCAAGTTGGGTCACAGAATCAAGAAATCATCTTAGTGCTGCAGATCTGGAAATCAGTTGCCACTTTGGAGAGATGCCACTCTAAATTTCCTTAGTTCTAAAGGGAGGAATGGCCCAGCCAGACTGTGTGATAACACAGACGTTTTTGGCGGAGTGCCTTGGCAAGAAAATTGAAAAAAATCTAAGTGGTTGGCTTTGAAATGTCTTGCACAGCTGTTCATACTTTCTTACTCCTCGTCTGGCCATTTTTGGTCATCTCTGATTCTGTGGCTAGAATAAAGCACATGAGCTGCTGCATGGCAATCACTTGCTAAGTAGTATGTTTTTTTGTAAAAACATTTTTTTGGATCTTGATTGCTTGGTCTAGTGCCATGATGGCGAACCTATGGCATGCATGCCAGAGGTGGCACACAGTGCGTACTTGGTCTGGAAAAGGTTAGCCATCACTGGAGTAGTGTCTTGGTTTATCTTAAGCACTGAATATACATCTACTCTATAGCAGTACTGTCAAATGTACTGGCTGAGGAATTATGGGAGTTGAAGACCACACACCTGAAAGATGCTGAGGCTGAGAAACCTTGCTCTGAAGTATTCATCTAGGTTGATGAATAAATGCAGTTCAGAAATGATAAAATGTTCCCATTTGAATAGAGCTAAAATGTTATGGGAACATTCTTCTGAATTTACAAGACGATTCTAGAGCACATTAGTTATGTCCGTTGCATCTCAACTGCTTTGTTTTAGAAAAAATAATAATGGGATGCCAAAGTTTTGATTCTTGTCTTCAATTCTTTCAGTCCCATGTGTGTCTTCAAAAATAGAGAATCAGACTGCTTTATCTGAACTGTTACCTTTTTTTTAATGCTGTACTTCTGTCAAGAAAACAACATCAATGTGGACATGTAGGCCTCAGAGATAAAGTACAGCAAGGAGGCCTTATTTTTTGTTTTTACCAATAGCTTTTGTAGGTATATCTTGCTGACACGTTATAAATTGCTTTGTAAAATAAAGGTTTAGCAATGGAAGTACAGGTAGTCCTCGGCTTATGATCACAATGGAGCCCAAAATTTCTGTTGCTAAGTGAGACAGTTAAGTGAATTTTGCCCCATTTTGCAACCTTTCTTGCTCGAGTTATTAAGTGAATCACTGCACTTATTAAGTTAGTAGCACAGTGAAGTGAATCTGGCTTTCCCATTGACTTTGCTTGTCAGAAGTTTATCACATGACCCGGGGGGGGATTCTGCAATGCTTGTAAGTGTAGAAAACAGTCATTCACCATTTTTTCCAGTGCTGTTGTAACTTTGAATGATCACTAAAGGAAGACATAAGTCGAAGACTATCTGCATTTTTTTAAAAAATTATATCACCCATCCTAGCTTTGTAAGTTACAGTTTTAGGAAAAAGATGCAAGAACTGTATTTTTCGGAGTATAAGACACACCTTTTTCTCTCAAAAAAGAGGGTGAAAAGCCGGGTGCGTCTTATACACGGAATATAGCATTTTTGGCCTACTGAAAACCTGTCCCCTTTGCAAAAATGGACATGCAGAGGGTTTGGAAGGCTTGCAAAGTGCTCCTGAGGGCTGGTGAGGGCCATTTTTGCTCATTTTTGCCCACTGAGCCCCGAAGAGCACTCTACAAGCCTCCCAAAGCCTCTGCATGCCCCCCCCTTTTTTTTGCAAAAAGGCCTGGTTTTTGCTCGTTTTTGCCCCCCCCCCCCCCCAATCCCCAGGAGCACTCTACAAGCTTCCCAAAGCTCTGCATGCCCCCCCCCCCTTTTTTGTTGCAAAAAACGTGTGCAGAGGGTTTGGGAGGCCTGCAGAGTGCAAAAAAATTTTTTTTAATTGATCTCTTCAAAGTCATGGTGTGCCTTATAGTCTGAAAAATATGGTAATCTTATTCAGGGTTTGAATATTGTTAACCAGGATAGGGAATGCTCCTGACTTGCCTTGGAGCAGCAGCAGATTTGATGTACTCACACTGTAGCTGCACTTCAAATGCAGGCCACATCGCAGGTGAAGTAGTGTGATGAGCTTGTGATGAAAGCCATAAGAGAATCCTTCTTTCCTTGTCACAACTGGACACATGCCCACAAGAATCTCTGTGTAATGAATAGTTTCTTTCCTAAGGAATCCCTTTAGAGCAGAGCAAATAGGAACGATAAGCCCTTAGGGTTGGCAGTGGCAAAGCAGATGGAGTTCCAAATTCTTCTAGTAGAATTTAAGAAGTTGCATTAGTTATATGGTTTCTAATAAGGTGCATGCAAAAATGAAACAACAGAAAAACAAGTAAAAACTGCCCATTTAAATAGAGTGTTATTCAAGATTGTCCAGGATTTTGAAATAGATCATTAATATGGTGTTTCTTTGCTAGCGTATATAGGATTGGTAATCCTAGCTTCAATTGTACTCATAAATAATCTTTTGTACAGTGATGCTTATAGTTACTGCCTCCATTTTCTTCAACTTGCTAAACATTCCCTATTCTTTGGGGACAGAAATTTCTATGGTGAAAGAATGGGAGCCTATTTTCCAATGTTTCATGGTTGCTTAGATTAAGTTGTAGGTCAAGAATGAAAAACTTTTGGTCTATGAGGAATTGAACAAGTTCCTGTCTCTTTTATATCCCTGGTGCTAGTTTTCCCCATAGAGAAAAGAGTGGAGCAAAGTAGATATGTCCTTGCAAAGACACCAGTTTACAATCTGTGTAGATGCCAATACAGATGGGTCTTTCCTTGGGTAAAAAAAATATTCTTCTGCCCCACACTCCTGTAAACATAATTCAGCATCTATTTTATGCTAATCTTTGCCTTCAGAATAAGCACATGATATAGTTCTGCAGGTAGTGTGATTTCAGAATGCAGGTAATCCATGAGGCAAATTGGGATACCCTAATATATTAGCATGTCATAAGGCAAGGGTGTCAAACTCAAGGCCTGGGGGGGATGGATCCAGTCTGCCGGGTGCTTAGATGTGGCCCACGGAGCTGCCCTGGAGGTTCCACCACAAAACCGCGGTAGACAAAAGCGCGCTCAACGAAAGCGCGTACGTGACGTCATCACAGCGCGATGAAAACATCGCGCTATGAGCGGTAAATTTAAAATTAAAGCGAAAACCTTACCCTAACCCCCCCAAACCTAACCCTAAACCTAACCCTTAACCTAACCCTAAACCTAACCCTTAACCTAACCCTAAACCTAACGCTAAACCTAACGCTAACCCTTAACCTAACGCTAAACCTAACCCTAACGCTTAACGTAACCCTAAACCTAACCCTTAACCTAACCTTAACCCTAAACCTAAAGCTAACCCTTACCTTTATCTGAATCGGCTTGCTTTAATTTTATTTTAATTTCAATTTAATTTATTTTTAATTTTTTTTGTCGCGCTGCTGATGGCGTCAGGTACGCGCTTTCGTCGAGCGCGGTTTTGTCTACCACGGTTTTGACGGGTCACGGCCCTGGAAACATGGTGCCTCTGCCAGCAAAAACAGAATTTAGGAGGGCCGCCATTTTCGCTGGCAGAGCACTCGGGCCGCTACAGGCACCCCCGCCACGAGTGATGCCAAGCTGACCATGCCCCCTGGCCATGCCCTCCCCATCCCCCCAAGGTCAAACACAACCATGATGTGACCCTCAATGAAATCAAGTTTTACACCCCCTGCCATAAGGAACTTTGTAGCCTCACCTTCTTTCAGGGGTCAATGACAGTTTGCCATAGCCATCTCACTACAGCCAACTCACCATGGCCAGCTTGCTGCAGCCAACTCGCCACAGGACAACTTACCATGCCCAACTCACCACAGGAAACTTGCAAATATCAAAGAAAGGGTGGAGTAGACTAATTTAATTTAATTTAAATATTTTTAAATTTATTTTAAATAATTAAATTGAATTGTTAAATTGTCCTATGGTGAGTCTCCTATGGCGAGTTGGTCATGGCAAATTGTCCTACAGCAAGTTGGCCATGGTGACTTGGCTGCAGCTAGTTGGCCATGGAGAGTTGGCTGTGGTGAGTTGTCCCATTTTGTCTTTCAAACCAGTTGGGATTTTCAACATACTTATGGCCTGAAAGGATGCCATCTGGAGGATAATACGCCATGTGTCTTTTCTGAATGCATTATTGTTGGAGAATAATTCTCTACAGTGTCTAAATTTGCTTTCTTAATGCCACATCTGATATGCAGTTGTGCTCTGGTAGGAGCTTATAAACAACCACACCCTTATGGGAATTAAGAATTGCCTCAAGGAAGACCCGAGAGGAGCCTGGCAAAAGCTTGCTCAGTATCCAACTCCCCCTGTGGCCACAAATAACTATCATGTGTGAAAGGAAGTGGTGGATAAAAAAAATGCTAATAGATAGTAACATCTGTGCCTTACTGGCAAATCTGCTTTGATGTGAGATGACTGCTTCTTTTGTTCAGTAGCTTTATACTGCAGAAATTTTAGTGACTAATAATACATAATGCAGTGAATATTGGTAAATACTAAAATATCCTTTCATGGATTATTTTTTATATTAGATTATTCCACTCCCACCACATGTTTGCATTTATTTAAAACCTGACATCTGAACTTCTTTTGCAATTAAACCTGACAGAGCTAGTCATTACATTCTTCTTGCTTGTTGTAGAACCTTTTGTATATAGCAAAGTGTGTTTGTGGCAAAACTGCAATTTATTTGACTTTTGTTGAGTAGAACATAATTATTTCCATTTCTTTGTCAAATAGACATGTTTGTTTTAGAATGGCTTAATGCCATTTGATACGTATTTCTCCCTGGCTCTTTATTTTTCCTTGATCTGTGATTTTTAATGTTTATATTTGAAAAAAAAGATGTCTTGGGATCCTTAACTTTTGATTTCAAATATGATGAATGGTTCTGTTGTATATCTTTGTTATTGTGCAGGTAGTAGTGCTTAATGACTAGCTCTGTCAGGTTTAATTGCAAAAGAAGTTCAGATTTTATTTCCATTCCTCTGTCATATATCATGAAATATGTATTGCAGATCATTGGACAATTTGCTTCCTTCACAAATGAAGCATCCATCCCTCTAACATTAGCATTTTCCATGAAGCCTAGAAAATCTAGATAGAATGTCATCACAGCAGTTCCCGACAGCTCTGGTTGCTTCTTGGCAAACGGAATTTGTCCATAAGCAAAGAATCTTGTTCAATAATTTTTCTTGAGCCTGTTAGAAAATTCCATGCTTTGGCTTACTCATTTTCATTGTTTCCTTTATGTAAACCTGTCTGTCAGTTACTTATTCTGTTCCGGTGTTTTTCACACTCAACAGCTTTAAAATTTATGGATTTCAACTACTCAGATTCCCTGCCAAGCCTGTTGGATTGGGAATTCTGGGAATTGGACGTCTAAATATTTTAAAATTGTGGAGGTTGGTAAATACTGTTGTATAAGGAGAAAATATGGAGATTAACTTGTTAATTAGTCTGTTACATATCTGGTGAATACCTCACTTTTCTTCCCAGAATTCAATGTGACAAAAGTATATCTGCTTCCTCCAGAAGTTTTATACCACCACGCTTTGAGGTCAGTTGGGCTATGACCAGTGCAAATCATTTGGTGAGCTTCTTTCAGGAGGCACTTGAACCTCCTGGGCCTCTGCAAACCTAGTCCCACTGTACTAGCTCAACTACAGGTAATTCTCAACTTACAACCACAATTGAGCCCAACATTTATGTTGCTAAGAGAGAAATTTGTTAAATGAGATTTGCCCCATTTTACGACTTTTCTTGCCACAGTTATTAAGTGAATCGCTGCAGATGTGAAATTAGTAACATGGTTGCTAAGTGAATCTGGTTTTCCCATTAGAAAACCAGATTCCCTGTTAGAAGGTGGCAAAAGGTGATCACTTGACCCTGGGTCACTGCAACCATCATAAATGTGAGTCAGCTGTCAAGCATCTGTATGTAAATCATGTGACTATGGGGATGCTGCAACAGCCGTTAAATGTGAAAAATGGTCACTTTTTTCAGTGCCATTGTAACTTTGAATAGTCACTAAGCGAATTGTTGTAAGTCAAGGACTACCTATTATACTCTTTTTGGTAAAATAGGCCTGCCTCTCCCATGGGAGGGAGTGGTTCTTTTATTGGTGTTTCCATCTTTCCATCAACCATTAACTAAAAAGACACACATTCATTCATATCACTGTGACCATGTTTGAGTAATATGACAAGTCATTTTATGGCTTATTGACAAACAAGCAGAATAGCTAAAAGATTGTGGGGGACTGGATGTGTGGTTTAATTTGTCATTCAGAAAAAAGATGCTAATAACAAGGAACAGCCAGAAAGCAAGTTGAGAGTACTGCACATTATTGAGATAGTTGAACAAAATCTTCTCCCTCTTTTGATGTTAGAAAATGCCTGGAAATTTTAAGAATAAATCTTAACTTCTGTCCAAAACCTATTAGTAACCAAGTCCACAAACATTTGCTAACTTGCAAAATCCTTCACCAGCTTTCTGGGGCTGGCAGAGGAGATACTTGGTATATTTCTGTCTTGGATGTAGGAAGAGCTCTTTCCTTTGGCAGCTCACTTATTTCTCTGCTCATTAAAGAGAAAGGTAGCTCTTTCATTCATCCTCTGCCACCTGTTCACCCATCTGTATAGAATTACCTGAACTTTTTTTTTTTTTTTTTTTTTTTTTTGGTGCCTTCAGGTCATTCCTGACTTCTGTCAACTGCCTGGACAAGTCTATGCACTTTTCTTGGCAAGACTTTTGGAAGTAGTTTACCATTGTCTTTTTCTTAGGAAAAACAGGGACTGGCCTAAAGTTATTGTACAAAGAAGGTTTTATGCTAGAAGGGCCGGACTAGAACTTGTCTCCCATTGTGTAGCCAGATGCCTTAAAGCTTAAACCATTACACCAAACTGGCTCTCTCCATGCGTTTACCCACATCAACTTATTCACTTTATTTATCAGGCTAATGTTTTTTATGCCCTTTTTCTAAACCTGGATGTATAGCCAATTTTTGTATGAAATAACTTGGTTGATTAACATGACAACAAACTAAAGATGAAATCAAAATTGGAACTGAACAGGTTTTGGCCATGTTTAAATTTTTCCACAGAACTTATTCATCTCCTTTTCAATAAGGGTTAAGTGTTTCTAATAATGAACAAATATTTATTAAGAGAATAAACTGACCATATTGGAGATTCAGTAATGTTTTTATAATTAAATAAGTAACTGCATTAATAGAAGACAACTTCAAATTATGGTGGAATGCTTCCTACATTAAAAACAGGGAGGGGTTAGATTCCGTTAACTAGAAGCCTACTTCCTCATGGTACTTCAATAATGTTAAATATATTTTTATACTGTTTTCCATTCCATTTTAAAAGAATTTGCAATGAAAGTAATAAATATTAAAATAGAACATTATACCATTTTGTCTCAAAGATTGGAAATGAACTTCATGACATTGTAAATAAAAAGTAAATGCAAAGATCAGGAGTACCGTAGTATTGTTTCTTTATGTAAAACTTTTCTGCTTCCTGATGCAGTTGATTTTTAAAAATTAATTAGACCTACTGTTGGGAATATTTATTTGCTGCTGAATATAATACCCCTTATTGTAGTAGATAATATACTCTGAAATTTGTGTTCCTTGGAGACTATCCTAAGCTAGTGTTTCTCAACATCAACAACTTTAAGATGTGCAGACTTCAATGCCTAGAATGCCAGCTGGGGAATTCTGGGAATTGAAATCCACACATCTTAAAACTGCTGAAACTGAGAAACATTGTCCTAAGCATTTTCCTTTGAGAAAAATTACCTTTAGGGTACTGATTAGATGTTATGGGCAAGCTAAGTTGGAATAGGTGAAGTTTGTACAATAACACAAACTTCACGTCTGTTCTTTCTGCGTGCATTTTTCTTACAATATATCTGGCCTAAGATCAGTCATTTTAATAAAAATGAAGAAAATTAACTGCAATCTAATCTATCTATCAGAAGCTTACATTAATATTTGCTGATAGATACTAGCCCTGCAGCTCTTCTTTCTGCAATGAGAGAATACAGCGTTTCAATTTCAGCTGTTCATGTGTTCTAAGGGAAGAAAGTTTAAATCCAGTTACTTTTTGACTATGATGTTCTGAAAAAGCATTACACTGAGTGCTGTTTCTAGGAACTCAGTTTCTATAACACAGAGTTTACAATATCAAGTTTGTAATTCAGCAATAATTCCAGTATAAGAGAAAGGTTTTATCTTGCCAAAGAAGCCTTAGAGCAGAATTTGTAGGTTTTGATATTATTCTTATTAAATAACAGCTTCCTATAGGAATGGAAATTCCCTATGCTTTTATTTGCTACATAACAGTTTTCATTTTTGCAGATAGATGCTTTTGTATGGCTCTCTAACTTCCATATTTGATCCACACCTACACTATCCAGTATTTCTGTACTCTGTCTTTGTTTTCTCTTGCATTCCCAATGAAATAATATTTAAAGCATTATTTGTTTAAATTTCACCACTGAAGGTAATTGATTCTGTAAACATGAGCATGACAGATTGGAAAAGTTTGCTGGATTAATTCTAATGTAATGCCCAGGGAGACAGACAGAAACTGTTTCCATCATTGACCAATTAAAATACATTCAGTTAAACAAAGCATAGTTAACCCCTAATTTTAAGGATTGTTGGCAACCATTTGTGGGCAAAACTTAGACATAATGTAGCAGAATTTTGCTACTTTTAGAGAAATAGATTTGTCCTAGTTATCTAACAAATAATGCAAGTAAAAATTATTGGCGTGCCCAGGAAATTTAGTTTAAAAAGGGGTAATCAACAGGTGGTGAATGTCCCTGTAGAACTGACAATACAAAATAACATGTGCTAGGGTTTCTATGGCACCTGTGTCACAGGGGCAGTATCAAGTTTCAAAAAGGGTTTTCTCATATTTCCCTTCCAAAACAACTGGAGAAAATATACCCCAATCAAGGAATTATCAAGACAAACAAGCTGACAGTAAACAACAACCTATTCAAGGAACCACCAAGCCTCACACCAGCATGACAAGACTAGCCACTATTATATAAACAGAAAGCGCTTCCTTTTAGCACTGATGATGTTAGTTAGTTAGGTAATGAAATGTCTGCAAGAAATCAACAAAGCTCATAGCACCAAGGACTCCCCACAGAAAATATTAAATTGGGCTAAAGATAAGGCATACCTGAATTTGGAGACTGTGATATAATATAAATATGAAGGTGGTTTAGGTGCTTAGTTTATAATTATTACAAGTATACAATTAAATTACAGCCCTATATCTAAGATCCTTTGCCTTAATATTGATCTAGCTTGATCTAGCTTTAAAGTAAACATGGCATCACTGGAAAACCCATTTTATATGCCAAGACATGGTTTTGGGGCTGTACTCTTGCTCACGCCATCCTCTACTTTGCGTTAATTCTTGATTTTCAGCTCTCCGGGTCTCCAGATCTCAGCCTGCAATCTCAACTACGGTTTGTTAAAGAGAGGAAATTATATAAGGATAGAGAGCATTAATGCTTTATGTTTGATTGGATCTGCTAATGCTAAGTGCTACATCTGTGATTCGGTATTGCTATTACAGCATGTTTCTTGCTGGTTTAGTGTCTTGACCTGAGGTCATAAATTGAGTGAGATGATGCTTTTTGAGATGTAATTGGATAGGTTAAGAATCTTAACTTCATAATTCCCTTGATAGTGACTTCATAGGGCAGTATTGTGGCATAGAAAAAGAACTGAAGAAAGGAAATCCCTGATTTCTTTCTGGGATCGTAGATGTAAGGAGATTTTCTTCTGTTTTCTCTTCATTTCCAACATTCTCACATTTCCTTCTTGTTTCCTTTACTCTGTTTTGGTTAAATGTATATAGAGGCAAATAGTACTTTATCAGGCTCTTGGCTTTTTCTCTTTATCTCCTATGCAAATTTCTTCTCACTTTTTGGCTTTGCTTTTGCTATGAAGATGCAGTTTACTGGCATTGCCCTCAAATGTTGTTCCAATCTATCTCTATAAAGACAATCCTAATACACAGGGATTCCCTTTTCTATGGTATAATCTGCATTGCATATAAAGCCGAGTCTGGGTTTTTAAAAATGTTTGAAATAGTAATTTCTCCCCTCTTTTTGGACAAATACAGTATATGGAACATAAATGTTTACAATTTCATCACTCTCTTTCATATGTGTTATATAGTCATCTTTAAAATAAATTACTTCATTGTATTTATGAGGGTATTTGTCTTCATTTTCAGGGTATGATTACTTTGGAAGTGAAGAAAATGCATGGACACAATATTCTTTCATTTAAAGGATGCGTAATATTAATTTTGCAGTAACTTTCATTTCATTAACATTTAAGTTTGCCTTAATTCATTTAGTCATCTGTTTTACATGAGCCAAGGTGGCACAGTGGTTAAGTGCAGCACTGCAGGCTACTGCTAGATCAGCAGGTCAGCGGTTCAAATCTCACCAGCTCAGGGTTGACTCAGCCTTCCATCCTTCCGAGGTGGGTAAAATGAGGACCCAGATTGTTGGGGGCAATATGCTGACTCTCTGTAAACCGCTTAGAGAGGCCTGAAAGGCCTATGAAGCGGTATATAAGTCTACTGCTATTGCTACTAGATGGAGGCTTATTTCTGAAGATTGTAATTGGGAACAGAAATCTAAAGCATTTGCTGTTGTAGTAAATGTTTAGTGATATATACATATAAAATATATATTATACTATATAGTATACTACGGTGTTTATTATATAGTAAATATTTTAACAATCTTGAGCAATTATGCCAATAATTCTAATCATGTATATAAATTATTATTCTGTTAGAGATTCCAGCATGTGCATTATCTTTTATGCTACAAACAGAAAGTAAAAAAAAACTATGGGGAAGAGTGTTTTCATCTATTATTCAAGGATAATCAGCATTTGAATGGTCAGGAAAACTTGTTTTATAACAGATAAATACTTTAAAATATTTTATTCAGCTTTTGAAATTGACAACATTGCTTTATGGGGATTGTCTGAAATGTTTTTAGTCATATGAAATAATCTTCTTAAGATACTCATATGAACTAAACTGAACAATCTGTCTGGTAAGAAAGTCCCATCAGATGGAAGGGGTGTTTTCTGGTTTAGAGGATTTGGCGTGGGGGGGGGATTGTATGTGTATATGTATTTGTTTGCTTGTTGTTTTTTGATCAGTGTTAACTCCTGGTGACTCCCTAAACCAGTTCCTACAGTTTTCTTAGCAATATTTTCACCAATGGTCATTGCTTTTTCTCTAGGGCTAAGAGGCAGGGATTAGCACTAGTCCAAAGTTATTTATCTGGCTTTATGCTAAGGCAGGACAAGAACTCACAGTCCCCCAGGTTCTAGCTCGTTGCTTTTAATCGTATACCACACTGTCCTTTCTGTTAATGATGATACTACAGTGACACTACAAGACTGCTGTGTTTCATAAATGACTTCTTTTTTTTTTTCATTTGAAGCCTATTTGAATAATGTCATGATCCATTAAAAAAACAAAAACAGAGGTCTAGAAATTTCTCAAAGCTGTCACAATCTTCAGGTTCAGACACCGGCAATGCATGCATCACTCTTGTCCTTCAGTGGCAGGAACAGTTCACCAAACAGTTCTTGTTTCGGTTCACAAATTCAATATTTCTGTGTTAATTTTCAACAAATAGCGAATCCATGCAAAAACCACCACTTACTTGAGCTAGTATACAAACAATAGTTTACTATGAGATGGTTTGCTGTGAGATCCACCTGGCTGTGCTTTGCTGTGTACTCAGACGCTGTCTTTTATAGGGCTAAGTCACCAGCAATAGCCTGCTTTCTGTTGTATGTAAACTAGATCAGTATAAATACTCCTGAACTGTGAACTGAAGAAGGCTGTAGAAAACAAATGGAGTAGGATGAAGGCTACTGAGCTAAACAAATGATCTATCCTGCAATAATGTCTCCATCTTGACTAAATTGAGTCTCAGTTAAATGACTTTCAACCAATGCAGTACTACACTCAACCACTGATCAATAACATGCAGTACAGGGCCTCTTTTGAATTTGATGGAAATCAAGAGGAGAAAAAATACTGAGTGTCATTTTTATGACAAATGGCACTTTAGCCCAAATGACCAGGTAACAGTGTCAAGTGATTTAATGTATGAGAATTAAAAGGGTACCCATCAGATTCCAAAATTCTGTTGTCTTAAGGAGTCAAATAGAATTCCTCCATTCAGTTAGAAAATAAACCCATTTCTATAAGACTATTCTCATTTCCAACCTGTGCAGCTTAGCAGGAAACAGCACTGTCAATTATATCAAAGGTTACTGTCAGTTGTTGCAAAAATGCATAATCTGAGGCCAACACATGTTCCATGAAAAGCATGGCCTTAAGGCCCTGCCCAAATTTGTCACCAGTTTGTAATTTTTCATTTAACCCCAGGGGGGAAATATTAAATTTATCAGGTGTGAGGTAAAGTAAACACTTTTTAATCAAGATAGATGCCACATTTGTCATGATGTGATCATTTGTCCCAGCTTAGCCTATTTTTGGAACCCCCCAAATGCTCCTCAAAAATCAAATGTGGCTCTTGCTCTGAAAATGTTCCTTTGCTAGGAAAATTTACAAGTCTGCATTCCCACTGTTCTGGTGACAGAAGTCATTCCCCAAGGTGAATGTTATAGCTTCAGTTCCAGAACTCTGCTTGCAATCACCCTGAAGATGGATCATAAAAATCATATAAATTCTATAAGAATACTCACTGGCTCCCTGGGGTGAACTTGGAAAGTGAGCTTTGAGAAAAATATGTGATACTTAGTAAGTAATTCATAAATTAGTACAATGATAGGAGAAGCTGATTGTTAGGGGAAATGAAGTATTACAAGTAGCTGCCTATCCACTGAATTATTGATAATAAAAAAGAATCAATTCACATAATTTTGTAGTAGAAACTGGCAGTTTTTGATACAGAAAAAAATGTGAATTTAGGCATCTACAAATAAAGATGCACCCAAGTCTGATGAAATCAATACTGTTGGGCAGATACCTTAGCAAAGATAATGGCTCGCTTCCAACATCAACAGGGCTAAGCTCTTCCTGCCAATGAGAATGAAAAAGCAAATTTTCCCTTTGTAAGTTACTTACTGTCATGTGTAAATCAGAAACTCTGTCTCACATCTTACAAATAAGCCAAATATTGGAAGCCAAGGACACACCACTTCTAACTCCGATTTGTTAGAAAAACAAGCCAAGGCTAACAGGCACATTTAAAAAAAATTCCTTAATCAGAAAAGCAAGTGGAAACAGCCAAGCAGCAGGCAGCGCCATGATGTGGAAACCTAACCCCCAGATAATAGCTTTTACTCGAAAAGGAAGTTTGCTTTTAACAGACCCACCTCACTGTAAGTTTTGTTGATTCTTCAATATCAAATAGACTATTTTTTATGCCTGCTACTGATTATCTGAGCATTTATCGGAACTGGGATATGTATTATATGCCACTAAACCATATAATTTCCGTCTGATTCAGTATAATCTGTATTTTGCATGGACTGCAAACGGAGCAAAATTTCAGCGTTTCTGCATCTTTGTGCAGAAGGCAAATAAAGGAGCATTGCAGATTGATATCACAGGACCATAATTCAAATTACAACTATGGCAGACATGCTTCATTTTGAAAGATGAAAGTGCTGAACGTTGAAGTTATTCTCCGGAGGGCAAAAACAGAACACAGGCACTTCTAAAAAAAGTTTTTAGAAGTTTTATTCCATCAGCTCCTTAAATGTCCCTTCTCTACCAACTGTCTATGTACTTTTGTTGCCTTTTGTATAACACAGTGTAGATTTATGTTCACAAATTTAAGTTATATAACTTTTTTTGTTTTTACTTGACCTTTCCTTCTGTGTTTATTAATACAGAGCCATATGTGCTTATTTTGAATAAGAAATGAAATCATCCTGCTACTTTGCCTACATGCAAAACTAGTGTTTTTTTCCTTCTTTCTTTTCAGTACTTTTCTGTATCTGAAGTTCCTGGTAGTTTGGGCTCTCGTGTTGGTGGCTGACTTTGTTTTGGAATTCAGATTTGAATATTTGTGGCCATTTTGGCTTTTCATCCGGAGTGTTTATGATTCCTTCAGATACCAGGGATTGGTATGTATAAATATAGAAAAACTACTTATCTGTTTATTATTACTAGCATTAGCATTAGTAGCTCTCCAATGTATCTCTCAGTTGGAGTCCTGTTTGATATATAGCTCTGAAAAAAATCTTTGCAAAAAGAGGAGGAGTGCTTGTCTCTATTTCCAGCTGCAGAACATTCCCTTCTGCTATCCTGGGTGCTGCTTTAATAAGGTCCCTTGCTGTTCAGAAGCAACTTTTATCCAAGGGTTGAGGGACTTCAAGGGGGTAAGGACTTCTGGTGTAAGCAGCTCTTTGGATTGCAGGCTTTGGATCTAATATATATTTTGAGAACACCAAGTAATATGAGACAAAAGAATGGGAAAAATACAGACAGACTGTCTCTCAATATCTAATAGTCATTTGTCTCATAGTTACCAAACATGGATAATACTGGATTTTAATGGTCATTATAAGCAGAGAAATAACCTTTCGTATGTTGCAGACACGCTTAAGAGCACCGCAGCAAAAACATTTGAAAAGCGCATCTCTTTTGCCAGATTTCTAATAATAGAATAACAGAATAGGTTTATAGTTTTAACTTTTGGGAATTTAAAAAAAAGTTCGCATCCATGAAGATTTTCCTGGGTGGAAAGAGATAAATCAAATATATGGATTTTAGTTTAGCAAGAAACTTTATGCCTCTGGATAAAAAAAATCCTAATTGCTTATTGTCTTTCCCTTTTCTTTCAGTCAGCTTTTACGCAATAGCAATCTCTTTCTTTTTACACATTGTTCTATGAGTATAAATTGAATAATTGAAAATAAATAGATAATATTTAATCTGCTTAAAGGCCAGCATAAGATTTAAAAAATAATCAATAGGAATTTATCCAACTAGCATACTCTGGTTCAAATTGCTACCTTACTTACAATGCAGAGTAAATTTATCTAGCAATTGCCTTTGTGTTCTGAAAAATAAAAACAGTGGCTCAGTTCATACAGAGCAATGTTTTTCAATCTTAGCCGCTTTAAGCTTTGTGGACTTCAACTCCCAGAATTCCCCAGCCAGTATAGTTGTTAAGATTGAGAAACACTGATAAAGACAGACCGTGATTAAGATAAAGATAATATTTAGGTTACATTTTTGCTCCTGTGTATACTAGAGTGAATCCCATTAAATTCATGTACATTATTTTCATGCAAGAACCTTGATAGATAAACTTTTGTGGAATTCTTGTACTGTAGGTTAAAGGGTGCTTCTAGTCATTGGCTGAAACAAATTTGAATTAAAGACAACCATGCTACTCCAGCAAGTCATTCGATAAATTATACTGGCAAACATTCAGAATTCCATGTGAGACAAAATTAGGGGCATGACTAGTATTTACAAAAATGAAATTCTCTTCTATAAAGTTGCAATAAAATGTTAGCCGTGAAATTATTATGAATAATTAGGGGGGAAATGCTGTTATATAGCTTTCTTGGTAAAATGTTGAGTCTTTGTAAGGATGGATGCAATTGCAACGCTTTCAGTGAAATCTGTTCACTATTTTTAAAAAAGCCTAATGGACTTTCTCCTTTTCCTCTTCTCTCCAACCCTTCGATTCTCTTTAGGCATTTTCAGTATTTTTCGTTTGTGTAGCATTCACATCAAATATCATATGTCTGCTATTCATACCAATACAGTGGTTGTTTTTTGCTGCCAGCACATATGTTTGGGTACAGTATGTCTGGCATACGGGTAAGTCTTCCTATTTATTTCACTGCCTATTTAAATCTCAGAACAAGTTGTAAAATAATAATCGTTCTGTTTTTGTCTTAAAAAATCACATGTGGTCCCTGTTAAATTGCTCTCCCATTTGCCAATGACACCAGGTTTACTCCTGAAATCTCATTACAGGTACTCCTTGACTTACAACCGTCATTTAATGACCATTTAAAGTTATAATGTCACTGAGAAAAGTGACTCTTTTTCACGAACATTGCAGCATCCCTGTAATCACATGATCAAAATTTGGACACTTGGCCACCGGCTCGTCTTTATGACGGTTGCAGTGTCCTGGGGTCATGTTATCTCCTTTTGCGACCTTCTGATAAGCAAAGTCACTGGGTAAACCAGATTCACTTAACAACCATGTTACTAATTTAAGAACTACAGTGATTCACTTAAATGACATGAGGAAAGTCGTAAAATGGAGCAAATTTATTTAGCAAATTTCTCACTTAACAATAGCAATTTTAAGCTCAGTTGTGGTCATAGGTTGAGGATTACCTGTACAGGTATTTCACAGTCTAAAATATAGAAGCTCTCTTCCAAATTATGCATAAGGTGGTGGACCTATTCGTGCACCTTATTTCTTTGTAAAATATCTTTAGTGAATGAATGTAATAGTGTTTTGGGAGAAGCTATCGAGTCACTATTCATCCATGCTTTGGCAATAATTAACTATATAATCAAAACACACCCTACCTCATAATCCACCTAGGCTCCCCAAGAGCATGAAGCAAACTCTTAGTCCCAACAAAAACCCCTTTTATTAATTCACTATGAATTCTGGTCATTCACATCCAGCAAAGTCTTTCCAGGGAGTATTTACAGTTACAGACCTTATTTGGCGTAGGGAGCTGCCAGGCCAATATCTGCAAAACTTGGCAAAGAGTCTCAGAGAGTCACTAACTAATTAGCAAACTAATTGTCTCCTGCAAACTCCCCTTTCTTCCCTCTTTTATTTCCTCTGGGAGGGGCCATTCATCGTTTGGCCTTACTCCCAAATCGACCCCTGTTCTTTAGTTTTGTTCCCTTCGTCTGGCAACTCTGTACATGTGCACACTGGGAACAGGCTCCAGCTGTTCGTCTGCCTCACTGATGTCTGACTCTGAAGGCAGCTGATAACTGTCAGATGGCTCTGGCCCCCTCTCTGCCTCCGACACAGAGCCCTCATCAGAGCCTTCATTAGACTCCAGGACTGGCCCATATCCCTCCTCAACCTCCTCACTGTCCAAATCAGCTGCCAGCTCTGCTGGCCAGTGGTGAGCCACAACACCCTATAACTTGCAAGAGCAAAAGTAACAGAAGCCTGTAGTCTTCAAATTTAAAATGTTGATTGAGAATGTCAGATCTTATGTTTTGGGATTCAACCTAATGAATTGGAAATTGTGTGGGAAGCTCTGAAGTGTCTTGATGTTTAGAATTTTTGCAGGATTCTGGCTTTGTTTTTCTTCTTATCTTTAGGTAGTAAAGTTCATTATTAACCTTACAGTAAACCATCCTTTTGATCTCCAGAAAAGTTGAAATAACCGTCCCTAATTCCTAGCAGCCAAGGCCAAGGCTGGCTGGGTGTAATAGGGGTTAAATTGTGAATATATGATGACAGAGCCCAACAATGCAGGACATGAGCTTTGCCACACAGAGGTTCAAAAGACTTTGTTTTGAATTAATGACAATTAGTTGTTAATGCTGCTTCTACATAGCTTGTTTTTGCACTGCATTCACTTAGTTCAAAGGGGGGAACTACTTTTATGACTTGTGCACTTCAACTCCCAGAATTCCTGAGCCTGAGGAATTCTGGGAGTTGAAGTTCACAGGTTATAAAAGGACCACAGTTCCCTACCCCTGACTTACCACATTTTCTGAACTATAAGACGCACCGGAGTATAAGACGCAAATTTTGAAGAGGTAAATTTTAAAAAAGTGTTTGCACTCTGCAGGCCTCCCAAACCCTCTGCATGCTTCATTTTTTTCCAACAACAACAAAAAAAGGAAGGGGCATGCAGAGCTTTGGGGGGCTTGCAAAAAAGGGCCGGTTTTTGCATTAAAAAAAGAGGGGGCATGCAGGCCTTTGGGAGGCTCTTAGAGTGCTTCTGGGGGCTGGGGAGGAGGGGGAAGCAAAAAAGGGGCCGTTTTTTGCCTTCCCCGGCCCTCAGGAGCACTTTGCAAGCCTCCCAAACCTTCTGCACGTACATTTTTGCAAAGAGGGTGGGGTTTCAGTAAGACAAAAATGCTGTATTCAGTGTAAGATGCACCCAGATTTTCACCCTCTTTTTTGAGGGAAAAAGGTGCGTCTTATACTCCCAAAAATGCGATAGTTCTTTTAGCAATGTTTGTTTATCAATTGGATGACGCAATAAGGGGTTTTGCTCCTCAGCTGACTTATTGCAGAGCTTGTGTTGAAAGGCTATGATTGCCAAAGATCAGCCCACTGGCTTCTGGGCCCACGGGAGGACTGGAAACTTGATTTCCTAATCTCAGTCCAACCTCTTAACCCCCATGTCATTTTGAGTGTCTGTGCAAAGAAGAGTAATGGATGTTAGCTTTCCTCAGTCATAGCATAGGTTTTTCCCCTTCCTAATTACCCATGCTATTTTAAGAAGTCTAATTTTCTTTCCCCCCCCCCTTTTTTTCTTTTTTTAATGTTGATGCTTGGCTTGTTTTCTGTTTCCAACAGAGAGAGGCGTGTGTTTACCAACAGTATCACTATGGATACTGTTTGTTTATATTGAAGCAGCAATCAGATTTAAGGATCTCAAAAATTTTCATGTAGACCTTTGTCGGCCTTTTGCTGCACACTGGTAAGTGCACATTCCAGTATTTTTCCTTCTCCTAAGCAATGCTTTGAAATACAGGCAGTCCTTGACTTACAACAGCTCGTTTAGTAACAATTCAGAGTTACAATGACATGGCAAAGAGTGACTTATGATCATTTTTCTCACTCCATCATGGTCATATGATCAAAATTCAGATGCTTGGCAATTAGCATGCATTTATGATGCTTGCAGTGTCCTAGAAGTCATGTGATCACCTTGACGAAGACTGGCCCAAAATCACCTAGCCAATTTTTCATGCCTAAAATGAGACTAGAACTTACAGACTCCTGGTTTCTACGCCAACACCTTAATCACTGTACCAAACCGGCACTCTGGGTTATGCTGAGATTGTATAAGCCTCAGAAAAGTTCCGTTTCCAACCATGAGCAAAATGTGTAGCTGCAGGACTTTAGTTTTTACTCTGAATTCTATTATTTTAATTCATAGATATAATAAATGTAGAAAATTAATATATTACTCTATGTGTTTTGAAACACCCATTGGGGGAAATTATAAAATCTTTCAATAATTTCAACTGCGCCTTCCCAATATTTAAAAATGGATATTCTGTTTCTCACAACAGTGAAGACTTGGCAGCTAAGTTAAACAGCAGCCATACCAAGCTCTTAGGGAATATTCACTGAACTGGATCACTGAAAAGTGACTGAATATCTGTGTCTTTCTTCTTCTGTAGACAAGTGTGCTTCTAAGGATAATTCTTTGATATCTCCATTGTGATCTCCCTTTGTCATATTCTAGAGTATTATATTAATTTGCTTAGATAATTCTGTCTTAATTAATAAAGACTGTGTTGTTTTTTCCCCTCAAGTATTGGATACCCTGTTGTGACTTTGGGCTTTGGCTTCAAAAGTTATGTCAGCTATAAAATGCGATTGCGAAAACAAAAGGAAGTGCAGAAAGAAAATGAATTTTACATGCAACTCCTTCAGCAGGCATTACCGCCTGAACAACAGATGCTACAAAGGCAAGAAAGAGAAGCAGAAGAAGGTAGGTTCTTAACACAGACTTTGGGTAGAAGTAATGGTTTGCAGCAAAAGTGCTTTTCTCAAGAGGCAACTGGACTTTTCGCTTCTCATTCAAGAAGAAGCTGAAGAAGTTTCTTGGATGAGAAACAAAACATCTTCAAAGAAAAAACAGAAAGTCCAGTTGCCTCTTGAAAAAAGCATCTTTGAGACAACTATGACCTGGATGACTGAGAATCTCTATAGACATAATGGCTTGCAGATTTGAAACCCATCTTGTGAATCAATGGTACATTCCCCCCTTCTCTTTAAATCCAAACCATGGCTTCTTCAATCAGGGAACCACAGCACAGTTTATACCAGTGATGACTAACCTTTTTGTCCTCGTGTGCCAAAAGTGCCAATGCACGTGCAACAGCACACGTGTGCGTGCAACAGCGAGTGTGTGCCCACACCACAATGCAATGCGTGCATGACCCCCTGCGCATGCATGCATGACACACACACCCCGTGCTCCCCCTGCCCTATTGTGGGCCTAGCAGGTTGGAACCTGACTCGCATGCACGGACATCTCCTGCATGCGCAGCAGAGACCTGAAAATCAGCTGGCAGTGGGAGGTGCACGTGCATGCGTGCCATAGGTTCACCATCACGGGTTTATATTAACCCCCCCCCCATATAGTCTGCAAATGCAGAGTTTCTTTTGATACATTTCATTTGCCCTTCTCTCCAAGAAGCACAGGTTGAATCTTTGGTCATGCCTCAGGATAAGTAAAGGTACATGATTCATTTTTCCTAGGAGAGACATCTGCCTTCTCCTTCTCTCTCTCTCTCTCTCTCTCTCTCTCTCTCTCTTCCTCCCCCTCTCCTTCTCCCTTGCTCCCTCTCCCTTTACCCACTCCCTCCCTCCCTCCCTCTCCCTGTCTCTCTCTCTGTCTCCTTTTTTTTCCTTGGAGCTGACAAGCTTTTAAAGGGATGGGATTACCTATGAGTAAACGTCCTATTTCTGGAATCCTCTAGATAGTGATCAATATTACAATATTGTGTGTGTGCTCCTTTGCCTAGAACTTCATGCATTTCTCTAAATAATTAAGGTCACAACATTATTTACTATGATAATGTTACTATTGATCTCCGAAATCTTGCATCCTCTGTGCCATTGCTGATTCTGCAACTCTAGTAACTTATCTGTTAATTATTTACTTATTAAACAAAGTTATATGATTGCCAACTCATATATGGTGACTCCGGGTGGAATACAGCAGCAAAAAGCCACAATTTAAATCCACCAGGTTCCTCTTTCACCACCCCCACCCTCACAACTTAGTTACAGTTAGCACCAACTAAGCACATGTTTACAGCATGTTCTTCAGTGGTTTCTACTCCAAACATCCTTGGAAGATGAATGGAGTAGATGAATGGAACATACCAGACTTCCCCAGGTTTAGTATGTGTCATACTAACCACTGAGCTGCGATGGCACAGTGGTTAGAAAGGAGTATTGCAGGCTACTTCTGCTGACTGCCGACTGCCAGCAGTTTGGCAATTTGAGTCTCACCAGCTCCAGGTTCATTCAGCCTTTCATCCTTCCAAGGTGGGTAAAATGAGGATCCAGATTGTCAATATGCTGATTCTTTAAATAGCTTAGAGAGGGCTGTAAAGCACTGTGAAGCAGTATATAAGTCTAAGTGCTATTGTTATTGCTATTGTTGCTAGTGGTTAGGCCTTCCAAATTGTCTTGTCAAATTTTGAGGCTCTTCCCCACCCCCTCCATTCTGTTCACTAGGAGATTTTATACTGCTAGATGATCTTAATTCTGAGTTTCCTCCTCTTGTTTTGCTTGAACTCCATGTCTTTTCTTGAATATCACCATTCACCCTTTAAAACACACTTTGCCCTTTCATTGCTGGGAATTTTTGCCCAAACTATATTCAAATACTTATCATATCTTAGCAGTTGATATCTCTACTCCAGATTAAGTATTACCTTGGTACACAATCAGTAAGTTCAGTAGGTATGTAAATCTTTCCAGCCAGTGAGTTGCGCTGCTCCCTTTTTTTCCTTTTCAGTTTGCAGAGTCGCAGAAGAGGGAGAAAAATGATTCTATGCCACTTTTGTAAATGTGATTTCATCTGCTGCTATTTTCTAGATTCTTAAGGATAAAAGATAAAGAGTTTCATACAGTGGTTAAGGACCAGGTTAGAAAGTGAGAGAGTGTGAATTCTAACCCCACTGATAGGCACAGAGCTAGTTGGGTGATATTGGGCCAGTCATTCTCTCTCAGCCTAGAAGAAGGCAACGGCAAACCACTTCAAAAAATGCTGCCAAAAATATTCAGGGCCCAGAAGTCAACATTGACTTGAAGATACTAAAAAAGAGAGAGAGGCTAAAGAGCAGAAGAGAACTTTTTAGTTATACATTTGCAGAATATTTTACCAGTGTTCAAGAATAATAAATAATGTTGTTACTGTTAATAAGGACGGATGTATTTCCTTACACAAATTTGTTAGATAATATTTTCTTTGAAATGTATTGTTTATTGTTTTCCGTGTGATTTTTTTTTTAAAATTCAGCATAATATGTCTTTCTGAATGCCATAGATCTTCACACAGGCCACATAGTGTAAATTCTAGCTTTGATGTCCAGGTTTCAGTCAGAACAGAGGTCTTCAAACTTGGCAACTTTAAGACTTGTGGACTTCCACTCCTATGCTGGCTGGAGAATTCTGTGAGTTGGAGTCCACAAGTCTTAAAGTTGCCAAGTTTGAAGACCTCTGAGTCAGAAGATTCTCAGACTTGTGTGCAAGGATAGGAACACTGTTACAAGGATAAAAAACACACACACATCAATTCAAAAAAGAAAGGGAGGCGGTTATTCTGATGGAGGGACAGGAAAGGAAAAGGTTCCTGATTCCTAGAATTTGGAATGAGAGGTATGAGAGCCCCAGATAGCTCACATTCTGTGTGTCACCAGTGAATTGGCGGGGGGGGGGGGAATTAATAACAATTAGAGTTCTCCATTTCTCAGGAGACATTAAAGACTAGTAAACCAATTCCTTTGTTAAACACATGGAGAGCATGTACGTTTTATGACTTAATAACCTTTCACACTAAATTGTTTGATATTTATACATTAATCATATTCAGTGTACTAATTGAATGATGGTTGTGTATGCTCTTTGATAGTACAGAATGAAAAGAAATTTGGAAATAAATATCTGAACATAAATTAATGACCTGATCCTGTGTGGGGTATGTGGAGAGATTTCATCTATTACTTTCACTGGACTTTGCACTAATTAATAATTCTTAACTTGAGACTATTGACCAAAAAAAAGTTATATTTCGTATTATGAAATTGAAGTCATTTTTTTAATATTCAAAACAAGCAACTTTGCAGTGGATTTTAAGCAATGAACTTGTCGTATAGGTCATATTTAGTATTACTGTGAAGAATAAAGGCTGAAATGTCTGTGAATATACCCATAGTGAATCTTTTGCTACTGGAGTATAGTTCTTTGCGGATGCTATGTAGCCTGTTTGTGACTGATTGTCCTATATTTATTGCAATATTCTAATAAAGTAAAATTAGCTTTGTTGGAGGCAATTTGAAAAGTATTTTTTTAATCATAATTACAGAGTACGGGATATGGGTTAAGAAATATATTCCGTTGAAATGATATGCTTGGGTAACTGTGCTTGGTATTAAGCAGACTCCTATAGCTTTGTATGCCTTTGATTTAAATCAGATTAGAAAATTATGTTGCAAATACTTATTTTCTAAAAAAATCTTTTTTTCTAAAAAAAAAGGTTTTTTGTGGATTACTTGTTTATTTCTGTTGGTGATTTAAACATGGTTTGGTACATTAAAATAATATACTAAAATTTCAATATTTGAAAAACATGTTCAGAAATATTTTTTGCTATTAGATAGAGAAACTAGAGGAAATTTGGCTGAGAATAGGATCTGGCCTTAGAGCTGCAACTTGCTTGCCCAAGTTCCAGGATTGTATCTATTTGGACATAAAATCTTGGCAAAAATTGATGAAGATATATTTTTGTTTCAACATTATTATTTTTATTATTGTTATTTTATATTCATTTATCACACAAAGTAGCAGCTGGACATTTCTTAAATTGGTATACATTTTCTCTGTATTTAGAAAGAGGGTTAAATGGATTTTTTAAAATTATTTTGAAGTTGACTGAAATGCCCTGGTTGATGCAACACAGAAATCAGTCTCAGGGATCCATTAATTTGGAAACTATTAGGAATTTTAATTTATTTTTTGCAATATAACTAAAGGAAAAATATTTTATTGGGTGCGGGGGAATAATAGAAAGTAATATGAGAATAAGTGCTACTTCTGACTTAAATTTTAAATCTTGTCTTCTCCTTCCTTCCTTCCTTCGTTCTGGATGTTTCAGCAGCCAAAGGATTGACTGAGATGGATTCCTCAATACTTTTGCAACACAATGGTGGCATTCCAGCTAATAAAAAATTATCTACAACATTACCGGAACTAGAATACAGAGAAAAGGGGAAAGAAAAAGACAAGGATGCCAAAAAACATAACCTTGGAATAAATAACAATATTTTGCAACCTGTAGACTCTAAAATACAGGAAATTGAATATATGGAGAACCATATCAACAGTAAAAGATTAAATAACGATCTTGTGGGAAGTACAGAAAACCTCTTAAAAGAGGACTCATGCACTGCCTCATCCAAAAATTACAAAAATGCTAGTGGAGTTGTGAACTCCTCACCTCACAACCACAGTGCAACTAATGGAAGCATCCCTTCCTCATCAGTTAAGAATGAGAAAAAACAGAAGTGCACTAGCAAGAGCCCAAGCACACATAAAGACTTGATGGAAAATTGTATCCCCAATAACCAGCTAAGCAAACCAGATGCACTGGTAAGGTAAGTTTGGTATGTTACTGATCTGTCTTCACCACAACACCCTTACATATTTACTGTTTGTTTCCCAGTAAGTGAAGGTGCTCTGTTTTGAGGGGGGAAATCTGTTATGTTACGAGAGGTGCATGCTATGTATTGAGACGTGTCCATAGTCAAGATTTGGTTCTGTTAGCTTTGGTGGGCTATACAGGTAGTCCTTGATTTACAATAGTTTCCTTAGTGACCATTTGAAGTTACAACGGCACTGAAAAAAGTGACTTACAACCGTTTTTCACACTTATGACAGTTGCAGCATCCCCATGTCACGTGATCAAAATTCAGACACTTGTCTACTGGTTCATATTTATGACAGTTGGAGTGTCCCAGGGTCATGTGATCACCTTTTTTGACCTGCCAACAAGCAAAGTCAATGGGGAAGCCAGATATTAACAACGGTGTTAATAACTGAACAATTGCAGTGATTCACTTAATAACTGTGGCAAGAAAGTTCATAAAACAGGACAAAATTCATTTAACTGCCTCACTTAGCAACAGAAATGCTGGGCTCAATTTTGGTTGTAAGTCGAGGACTAACTGTAATTCATGCAGTCCAGTAGTCAGATCAGCATAACAGGGTACAATATACAGACTTTAGTTTGGCACATGATTGATTGCAGTGTTCTTAGTGCAGAGTTTTTTGAGTTGGTATTTTATTGCTAAGAATAAATAAGCCGATGATTACAGTTGTCAATCATAGTGGCCTTGATGTTCAGCTCATGCAGGAGAGGTTTTTGAGAGCCTCTACAAATTAATTGGCCTCTACTAAATAAAATAATATTTTGAAGTCTGGGTAAACCATAAAAAAGAGGTAAAGAAAAAAAAATGCATGTTTACTATTCAGTATGAAGAAAAACCATGAAAAGGTTCACCACTAGATTTTGGAACTGATCTGTTTGTGCACATTCCATAAAATTTCACAAATTTAGCTCTTCTTCCATCTTACCCTTCACTGATGGAGGTGAATATAATGTCATATACTGCACTACTGATTGCAGGCAGTGTCTCTTCTGAGTAGTTCAACCCCTGTCGATTTCATGGACATGTAATTTTGTTTTTGAAGCTTTGTAGAAATTGTCATTGCTTTCTACCAGCATAGTTGTTGGCAATTCTAGTGTAGCCTACAGCTCTAATGTCCACCAAGAAGATCAAATTTTCCTCTCATTTCAGTGCAAAATGCCTAAGTGCATTCAATTTGAATTTGCTCTGACCACCCATATATGTTTAATTTGCTACTATTGTGTGCTGCATATATAAAAGCTGTTCCTCAACTTGATATCTTCCAGATGTGTTGAGAGGATTTGTCCAAAATTTCTGCCTGACTTGGGAAATCTGAAGGTTGTAGTCTTGGCTTTGGAAAGCTTTGGCTTGATACAAAAATTTTTGTTATTTTGATATTATGCTAAAATGTAAATATGTTGCTTTAAAACCATTACGATGTTGAAGAATTGTTTGGCTAAGTTCAGTATTTCTTTGATGGGGAAATAGAATGTGGAGCCAGGGATTGTGATGTTCCTAGATTAAATTATATTCTAGTCTCATTTTCACCTGATAACCATTGTGGACATGAGACTAAAAGGGTAGACCTTACTAAAATATCCTTAGAAGAGGATTCTGTTGATTATAATTTAAATGGTATTCATATATATATATAAATGGTATTTAGCGCCATTTATTATGGTATCCTTCTGCATTATTTATCTGAGTCTAACAACAAAGTAATGGTAAATGTAGTATTTCCAGAAGGAAATAAGCTAATTTATGCAATTTCTTCAGAATTTGTTCTGACCCTGATGTGTTTTTCAATCTACTGTATGTGCTGATCACACTTAGATTGATGCTTGTATGTTAGATGAGAGCTAACAAATTAAGTCTGGATGAGACAAAAGACCATCCATGCAACAGGAATAATTTTAGATTGCAAGTTCAAGTTGTATTTCTCTTCTTTTCCACTGTTAATATTTTTGTATAGCAGTGTCTTTTCCTAAAATGTTCCAATAATTACATTGTTCCTAAATGGGGCTGTGTTGGCAGACTATTCAGTTTCCTCAAGCGAAAAGTTTTGTATTTGTTTTTATGTATAACTTAGAGTTAAATACAGAGGCCATGGTTTTTTGCCCTTCATGCAATCCTAACCAGAATTTAGTATACAAAGAACCTTATCCAGACACAGTTTTCAGTGATAGCTCCACAAAGATGAAATTCCCTTCTCAGGGAGCTCTTTCTGACTTCCATGCTTTGGATAAGGACGATAGTTAAGCCTTTTCTTTTTAAATCATACTTTGTGGTTTCTGAAATATCTTAGCTATGATGAGTGTTATTATTATCATTTAAAAATCATGGTAGTATATACTGGTCTCATTTTATAATGGAAGAAGAAAAGAATATAAATGATTTTAAATAAATATTTCCCTAAATTTAAAATCATAAAAGTAGCAAATGAGATCTGTCATTAAAAAAAGCACTCTAATGTGGATTGTTCTTAGTCAGTGTTCTGTTTTAAACAGTCTTGTTTCCTTCTTGAATAATTTTTCTCTTCCCCGTTTTATATCCTCCCTGCCCAGTCAGTATTCTGTGGCCACTGTGGTTACTATAATTAGAGGGGATTACTCATGGGATTTTTTTTAAACCAACTGGGATTCCGGAAATCTGCTGGTGTCTTCCATATGATGGTGCTGATTTCTGTTTAATTTTTCTGGTTTCTCAAACCTCACTGGGGAATTCTAGGAATCGAAGTTTAATCAGAAATGGAAGAAAAGATTATAGTTAAAAACTGGGCAATAACCTTTCAGAGTGATTGTGTGGCTATGCGCATGTCAGATGAATGGTACTTGAGGTCAACATCATGATCATGTAAATATCTAAGTGGAGGCAGTCATGTTGTAGATGTTTATTATGTGAAATCTGAATAATGAACTACAGATAGTCTTCAAATTACAATGATTCATTTAGTGACGGTTTGAAGTTACAATGGCACTGAAAAAAGTGATTATTGACCATTTTTCACACTTATGACCATTGCAGCATCCTCATGGTCACATGAATTACATCTGGATATTTGATCACTGACTCACATTTATGACAGTTGCAATGTCCCTGAGTCATACAATCCCCTTTTGTGACCTTCTGAGAAGCAAAATCAATGGGGAAGTCAGATTCACTTAACAACCATGTTACTTATTTAAGAACTGCAGTGATTCACTTAACAAATGTGGCGAGAAAAGTCGTAAAATGGGACAAAACTCACTTAGCAACTGAAATTTGGGACTCAATTGTGGTCATAAGTTGAGGACTACCTGTAGTTTCTGTTATGAATCAGGTGAAACATTCATGACAACTGTAGCATATTTCACCAAATCTTAAGGCAACTAACCATGTCAATGGAACTAACTCCCGCATCAGACCTGCATGCCCCTTCTGTACCCTAGCAGTGTTATTATTGGGATCAGTAACGTTATCCTCAGCATTGGAGAAACAGATTTATTGTCATATCAAAGCAACCAAAACTACTCATGAAGAGTCTCGAATTGAAGTTTTATTGCTACTTATCTATATTACTATTGCTAGTTATCTATGTTACAAGAATCTCACCGGACTGACTTCATTCCCTTGGGAAGGTCAGATAAGGCTTCAGGGATTCTGGGGGTGGTCATGTCTTCACCGCTTTCTGCAGTGCCACGACTCTAAACTAGTCTCCCTCTTAACCCCATCTTCCAGTCTAGCTGGAGATTCCTGCATATTTATTCAGTTTACTCAGCCTCTGAAATTTATTCAGTCTTTGAAATCTATCGACAGTCCTTCGCTCAACTCTAAAAACATTTACGTTTACAAACATGGACATTTAGAACACAAGACTGAGCCACAGAACAGAAAGATTTCAGAAGTGGGTGACCTTGCAGGAATTTTGCCTAATAGGTGAGCTCCATTAAACTATGCTGGCATGAATTCTAGCAATTGGAAGTCTCGCATAATTGGAAAGCACCCATTTTTCAGAGGGTGCCTCAGTTAATGACCATTCACATTAAGAGTGGCTGTACAGTTTTTGGTAAATAAATTTCTCTGGTTGGTATAGAGGTAGTCCTCAACTTAAAATAGTTCATTTAGTGACTGCCCCAAGGTACAACAGCACTATAAAAAGACTTAGGACTACTTTTTACACTTATGTCCGCTGCAACATCCCCATGATCACATGATCAAAATTTAGACACTCGGCAACTGATCCATATTTATGACAGCTGCAGAGTCCGGAGGTCATGTGATCGCCTTTCGTGATATTCTGACACGCAAAGTCAATGGGGTAGCCAGATGTAGTTAACAAGCATGTTACTAATATAACAGTTGCAGTGATTCACTTAACCAGAAAAGTCATAAAATGGGACAAAACTCACTCAACAAATGTCTCATGTAGCATCAGAATTTTTGGGCTCCATCGTGGTTGTAAGTCAAAGACTACTTATATTTTCTCAGTCAGAGATCCTAGCTTTGCATTTTATTATAAAGTGATCAATAGATAATCTCTTCCCCATTTTTCCCCAGTTTATAAGTCTTTTCATTCTTGTTTTAGGAAGGTCTTTTAGATAAAGCATGAATTCTCAAAAAATTTATTGTCAGCAGTGATTTATAGTACCACTTTTTAGGTTTGCTAATTTTGTGTGGACCCATATCTAATCCTTTGATATGTTATTACAATTTTAGATTTTTGTTTGTGCAAAGTAAAGTGACACAGAAGTTAACAGTATCTTGTGGCATTTTAAAGAATAATACATTTGTATTGTGTAATTTGTTGTGTGCCACTACCCCCTGACAATGTACATAAGAAATAGTTCTGGGAATGGCTTATAGCAGAAGTGAGCAATTATGGCTTCTTTACAACCTGTGAACTTCAACTCCCAGAATTCCCTGCAGACTCAGGATTTCTAGGAGTTGAAGTTCATGGGTCTAAAGGGGCCTTAGTTGCCCATCCCTGACATATAGCCTAGGTATACACAGCTTCTGAGAAAAAGAAGAAGAAGAAGAAAAAGAAATAATAAGAAACGTCCAGTGAGTACCGGTAGTAGTGAGTAATAAATACTACAAACTCACTATTGTGGAGTTCTTGATACTCTCTGAGCCTGGTTATTCATTTACGGATGTTTCATTACCTAACTAGGTAATGAATCTCTTCTGTTGAATCTTTAATTCAATTATCTTTCCTTATTCTATTCAATTAGGTTCTCTTCAATTCTGTTCTCTAATCTCTTATTGAAATTTACTGCTGATAGTTTTTTATACGACCTTTACAAAAGACAATAATGTGCAACATATAAAAATATATTAAAGCCACATGCTGGCATATTAAACCAGTTATGGCAGTATAAAAATAAGTATTTTAATTCCTTTCTGAGAGAAAATAAATTCCAGATTACTCTCAGCCTTGAAAAGGAGATCAGGAGCTAAGTACATATGTCCATCAGGAGCTCATATCAAGTTTTTGCTGCTACTTTTATGATTTTTTTTATTTTACAAAATGGCAATCTATTTCTCTTGACCAGCAGTTCTAATTGCCAATTTATAGAACTTCAGTAAATTAATAAAGAACAGTAAGAAGTAGTGTTCCAAAAAGGTATCCAGTCAAGCAGTTTTGACAAGCATAAAGTACCTTTTCATCTCAAAAATGGCAAGGAATAATTATGTGCAAGTGCTCCTTTATATTTTTTATAGGTTTGGGAGTCCCTTTATCAGATATGAGGTAAAAGTCAGATATGGGAAGTGTTTTCGTTTTTAGCGTATTACCAGTATGTTGATAATTAGTTACTGTATATCTTGTTTTCTATGTTTGTATCCTGCCTAGAATCTGATACAGGATTCTCAAAGCAATTCACACATTTAAGTCAACAAAGATAAGTCATTAATGTATCCTAAATAAGAACTCAAAACAATTAGTTACCAATGAGGGAAACACTTTCCTCTGTCCTCTCCTTGCAGCATCTCGCTATGAGTTTATATAGGCAAGCATGAGACATAACAGCTGGACTCACAAGCAACTGGCTTACTAAGAAAGCCATAATTGTTTATATTCACAGACCACCAATCCTTTAAATCAGGGGTCTCCAAACTTGGGAACTTTAAGACTTGTGGACTTCAACTTCCAGAATTCCCCAGCCAGCCATGCTGGCTGGGAAATTCTGGAAATTGAAGTCTGTAAGTCTTAAAAGTTCCCAAGTTTGGAGATCCCTGATTTAAATCATAAAGAATTTACAAATCGCAATGGCTGGCTTCATGTTAAACTCTTAAGACCCAACCAAATACTACACCTTGCTACAATGAATGAGTCCAGTTTAAATTCTGTCTTTGGAGATTACAAGCTGTGAAATATGTACTCATTAGAGATTTTAATTTTTTAATTTTATTTATTTTGTCCAGCGTGTATAAGATAACAGATACAAGTATAAACATGATTATGAATACAGGAAATGGATATGAATAAGTGGGGACAGTAGGACAGGGACGGTAGTGTTGGTGGGCTTATGCACACCCCTTACAGACCTCTTAGGAATGGGGTGAGGTCAACAGTAGACAGTCTAAGGTTAAAGTTATGGGGATCTGTTAAGCCACTTTTTCCTTCCTTTGGTGGCTGGTCAGCATATGTTTTTTTTCATCAGCACAACTTTCCCTAGGTATTTTTGTTTGTTTTTCTTTTAATTTTACATTAATATGGCCCATTTCCAAACAGGTAAATGGAGGGATTTGTAGAAGAGAATATGCTTAACCTCACCCATTAATTATCCCTGGCAAAAGTCTATCCTGTAACTGGTTTCATAGACGTAACAAAATCTCTCTTTCCATTTGCAGGGAAGAGTTTGTTGACTCTTCTTTGCTCTTGCAAGTAAGGCTACCAACTTTCATCTAATATATTTGTGACTCTTGTACTAGCAGTAAAAATTGCGGTGTGTATCAGAATTGTGGAGTTGTTCCATTTACACATCCTGTCACCATTTATTTCTGTACCTGCATTAGCTATGACTATTACTGTGGTGTTAAAACAGACCTCAACATCTGTTTAACCTCCTAGCCCCAAAACAAAAAAGAAAAAGACACTAGAAATTAAAGTTAACGTATATCATGCCAAAGCTGGTGAATGATCCTCAGCTCTAGTGTGTGCTTTTAACTTGGGAGACTCTACAAAGGATTAGGTTTATGCTTTCTATGTATACAGAACATGAGACAAAGAAAGAAGAAAGCATGTTTTAGTAACATGGTGCTTAAGAATGAGGCACTAAGAATTGTAAGCACATTTGTCAGCGCGTTTGGGTTACCAAATTTAATCATTCCTCACACATCCCCTTTTAGGTTCAGGATTTTGAATCCAGAGGGGTAGTTTCTTTCCAGCAATACCAAATTAACTTTTCAGCAACACTTCTTGGTTCCAAAGGTTTTATTTCTTTTAAAAAAACACAAATATTTCATCATTCGTCAATCATTAAAACATTGAAGTACAATTTTTTTTTGTATGCCCCTCCCTCCCTCCACCCCCCAACCCCCCTCCTCCTCCCCCCCCCCGACTTCCCAGAACCCGTACACGGTATGGATTTTTTTCAGCAACACTTGAAGTTCAGAAAGTTCAACGTTTTTCTCCTATCTATGCATTCCAAGTTTATAAACTAGAGTTATTCCTATCCACTACAGCAGCAATACTACATACAGGTAGTGTGAGCGAGGGTGCCCACAGAGAGGGAACCAGTATGATGGACTACAGTGAAGTGACAGTTTCCCAGGAATGAGGGAGTACATTCCAGAAGTGGGGGAGGTAGACAAGAGACAGCACAGCCCGCACACTGGATTGGAGGCAGAGGAAGAGAGTCACGATAGCAAGATATACTGCGTAGAATATATCTGTTAGACTGAGAGTAGTAAGGGTTAATCTGGGGAAGATGGTTGTTTGGCTAAGCCCAAGAACAACAAAGAAATTCAGCCAGAGTTCAATTCTTTATTTGCTTACAGACAATAGACAGAATCTTGCCAGATTAAACTCTTACTACTACGGTATATGTAACCAGCATATTTAAATTTTTCCCCATTTAATTGTTATCCAGAACAATATGCCTTATGAATATTTCATTATTATTGTAAGATGAGTTATGAACAATGGAATGACATTAGTTATGAAAATTATATGTAGCTATCCGTTGTGATATCCTTTATTTTAGTTATGGATATGCGCATATATTCTGCTCAAATGATGAAAACGGATCAAAGCCATTAAAACACAAAAAGCCAATGAATAATACCATTTCACAACAGTAAAACAAAAGAAAAAAAATCAATTCAGTCTCATAGGCTTTCTAATATAAAATAGATTTCATTTGATACCTGCAAAGTTGTAAATAGGGCAAAACAATTTTCTCTAGAAAGCATTTTCAATAATTTGTATCTTTAAAAAGATAAAAATAGAAGTCTTACTTGCTCCTTATTTCTGGCCTTTTGGATAGAAGAGAATTCACACAATTCCAGCAGAAGTTGTCAACCTATTCTGAAAAATACTCTCAAAGTTAAAGTATAGAAATTTAACTTTTTAAAGAAGAAAATTGAAGCTCTTCTCACCATTAAAGAGTCACGGTGGTGCAGTGGTTAGAGTGCAGTACTGCTGGCTGCCAGCAGTTTGGCAGATTGAATCTCACTAGGCTGAAAGTTGGCTCAGCCTGCCATCCTTCCGAGGTGGGTAAAATGAGGACCCAGATTGTTGTGGGCAATATGCTAACTCTGTAAACCGCTTAGAGAAGGCTGTAATGCACTGTGAAGCAGTATATAAGTGCTATTACTATTGCTGTTATGGGTGACAGTCCTATGGACTTGTGGCATAGATGCAACCCTGTCAATTGATGCACTGACATGCTGAAATTGTTCAAATGATGTGTGTATCTCAGTGGCAGAAGGGAGGCCAGAGTTACAATCACAAATAATAGTTAGCTGTCCCCAGGACCTCTGTATTTTAAAAGCTTGTGTAGATGGCCTTCAACCTATGAGCATTCTTTAAACAATGATTTACATTGTTTAACCACTTACAACCCATCCTTGACATTATGACTATCCGTATCACCCCCGCAGTTATCTACCTTGATCAAAATGTGGGTGCTTGGCAGTGGCTCACATTTACTACTTTACAGCATCCTGTGGCAATGTGATTGCAATTTGCAACCTCTTCAATTGGCTTCCAACAAGCAGGGATTGTTTTGAAGGGAATATTGAAGGGAAAAAAGGGACACAGTGGCTCAGTGGTTAAGACCCTGAGCTTGTCGATCAGAAAGGTAAGCAGTTCGAATCCATAGCGCCATGTAACGGAGTGAGGTCCCGTTACTTGTCCCAGCTTCTGCCAACCTAGCAGTTCGAAAGCATGTAAAAATATAAGTAGAATAAGTAGGGACCACCTTTGGTGGGAAGGTAACAGTGTTCTGTGCGCCTTCGGCATTTAGTCATGCCAGCTACACGACTACGGATATGTCTTCGGACAGCGCTGGCTCTTTGGCTTTGAAACAGAGATGAGCACAGCCCCCTAGAGTTGGGAATGACTAGCACATATGTGTCAAGGGAACCTTTAGTATTTTTTTTTTTAGGAACTGGTCTTTTTTTTTCTTTTTCTTTTCATCATAAAAAGTTTTTATTTTTCCATTTTCATAGCATATAACATGTATACTATTACATAGTCCATATCAAGTTGTATTATTAAGTACTTACATCAGTTCATCTTACCATCAACTACCAAAGGGAAAAAAAAAAAAAACCAGTTATTGGCTCTTCTGTTCTCCATACACCATATTTATACCTTATCCGACACTTTCTTCCCCTTCTCTCCTCCCCCTTTCTACATTCTGTCTTCCCTCCATCATTTTCTACTCTACTTCCCCTTCCTTTCTCCTTCTACTCTCTCCCGGGAACCTTTACTTTAGTGAAGGGAATTGATGGGAATATTCAGATTTGTTCAACAATCGCCTGATTCAGACAGCTGATTTGATTAACGGCCACAGTTAAAATGATTGTGAAATTGGATCCTGTTATATAATAAGTTGCATTGCTTAGCAACCAAAATTCCAGCCCCAATTGTGGTCATAAGTCAAGAAATGAAATTAACTGGGCTTTCTGTGTATTAAAACTCAATTTTAATTAGATTGCCATTTATATAATTTAAATTTTATTTATATCGTTGCCTATCTCACAGTTGCTTTGGATGGCATACAACAAAGTTCAAAACAAAACATACAGATTAATGTTATTAATTAATGTTATTAATATTTAACACTTTTTGCACCATAAAAAGCCATAAAACTAAAACAGAATAGAAAAAAGATTAAGTGAGGGGCAGGCGTTATTAACAATGGGGCTATTTGAATATTTCACCGGTGTACTCTGGCCTCATAATGCAAAGAGGTTTTAGAGGAAGTTAAAATCACCCAAAAAGTTAAACAGGAAAAATAAAAGCCTCCTTAAGAGGTAATGAAACAACCCCACACTCAAAGAAGAATTTACCACTGCCAGAACTCACATGATTACCCCCCACCCGACACCCGACTGCCTTAACCAGTCTGGAGGGGTAGAGCTGTAAAGAGCAAGTGACTGAGGTCACAGTCCTAAGTACCCTGTCCATTTTATCTGGCCCAACAGGTTCAAACTCTTCCTAGATAACTGGGCAAGATTCCTTCCCAGGCATCTCCTCTGGACTTTCAATAAAGCTAGTGTCCAACTGTGAGCAAATTTAAGTAACTTTGTCTGACAGATGCTGAGCTAAATCTTTCACATGCTGCCATCAGGTTTTCTGAGCCCCTCACCTGAAGATGGCATGCGTCACTCAAAACAGGGCCACGGGATGGATGAACATGCAGAGAAATGCAGTTGCTTCACTGCCCTTATTATCCCCTTTGGTTACTATTAAAACCAAATTCTCCTGTTTCACCATATAGCTGTCCACGCTCCTGACTCACTGGAAAAGAGCCTAATGCTGGGAACGATTGAAGGCAAAAAAAGAAGGGGAGTGCAGAGAATGAGGTGGCTGGATGGAGTCGCCGAAGCAGTTGGCGTGAGCTTGAATGGACTCTAGAGGATGGTAGAGGACAGGAAGGCCTGGAGGAACATTGTTCATGGGGTGGCGATGGGTCGGACACGACTTTGCGATTAACAACAAACACCACACTTAACAAGCAGCCGCTTTGAAAGCTCAGGATACATGGATGTTAACCTGACCCAACAAAGTTCTTGGATGTAATGAGATTTAAAGAATATAGATGCTAGAATTTTGTTCAATAGAGAGTTACCATATCAGGAAAAATCTGGTATTCCACGGAGGATAGGCTAGTTTAAAGACACTTTTAGACGAGACATTTATTTGTTTACTTATTAATTAAATGTCTATGCCATCCATCTCACCCTGCAAAGTGACTTAAATTAATAATCTGGAAATGAATATATGTGTGTGTGTACACACACACACCACACACACAAACACACAAATTTAATAGGCTATGGATAGCTATCTCCCTTAATACTATATTAAGAAGGAGGTTTTCTTCAGATGAGTTTAATTTATATTTAGGAAAAGTTGTGTAGTATGCATTTTGTGTTTTTCATATTTTAATATTGCATAAATATATGATAAGTTCTCAGTTGCAAGCAACCTCTGACTGTAGGCTGCAAAAGTCCTCTACGCTGACCTTTGTCCTTGCTGTTGCCACTCCTATTGTTGTTGTTGTCAATAATGGGTGAAAATGGTGAGGAGGCTTCTACAGTATGTGTTTCCCGAACTTCTAGAACTCTGAATTATAGTTCCTAAACCTCACATCTCACCATTGCTATCCTAACTGTCAGATGAAATTCCTTCCATTAGATTAACAATATGAACAAGAGACTTAAGAGCCATGGAAATGAGGAATAGGGTAATTTGGGATATGTCTGAAGGTACTTTTCCAGGTTTAACCTTCAATCTTTATATCCCTCCTAGTCAATCCAACAGAGTGAAAAAAGTTAATTTCTCAATGGGAGGTACACTTAATATCTGCCTTGTGATCATAACAGAACTGCCTGATATTAAGAGTCTTGGCATCTGACCTTGGTTCTCTTAGTGCCCACGAAGCTAGAGGCTACAGTTTTGTGCAATGAATGTTCCCTGTTGGTTTATACTGGTTGATACAGCCCTATTAATTGTAGGACTACTCTGGGAGTAGTCAAACTGGAGTAATGTTCCCATTGTAGCCAGTATGGATGTGCTGCAGAAAATTGTTTAATGGTTTTTTTATATGCGTAGCGCTTCAAAATATATGTAGAACATTTATATTAATTTCAGCTGCTTCCACAATCTAATGATAACAATAACTATCCAGTAATAATTTCCTACCAAATTATTTAATTTTTTTTGTTCGTCAAAGCTCTCCTAATTCTCAGCTACCACTTGATAGTTCATAGGATGCTAACTCATGAAAGCCAACACCCATAGTGTATATGGAGGTTTTTCTCCTGCAGACATCTGCGTTGAATGCACAAGTGTCAGAGAGCGATGGACTTCATTTTGTTGGAGTGCCAAGTTTAATTGAGGTGCCCTGATTTTAATAATATCTGAGATTCATAAAGTCTTCTTTGAGTACAGTTCCTGGTAATTATGGGACCCCCTCTATATATCTTTCTTGGCAATGCCACTGAAGTGTTTGCCGTTTTCTCTTAAGCTCTTTTCAGAATTCCCATCTGGTCTAGCTCTGGGATTGGTCTTAGTTTTCTCTCATCCAAATGCTAACTACGCATGACGTTCCTTAATTTTTTTCAAGAGTGGTTATGACCGTGTCTTGCTATGATTAGTAAGTGTCTGAACAGGGCTACAATATCACTTGTTAACCTGAGTTAGGAAGCAATTCACTTAATATAGACTTCTAATATTCTTTAATATTCTAGTTACAATACTTGGAAAGTGCCAAGCTCCCTACCTTACAGGTCTATACATCTGCTTAGGTCTTATAAGTCAGCCATATTTATGGATCCTTTTCCAGATTCAGTTCAAAGCATAACTTAACAACAGTTAACACTTAACAAACTCTAAATAGTTATTTGAAAGACTGTTCAAGGTTTTAAAAAATATCTTGTGTAGGGACGCAATGGCTCAGTGGTTAAGACACTGATCTTGTCGATCGAAAGGTCAGCAGTTTGGCGGTTCGAATCCCTAGTGAGCTCCCGTTACTTGTCCCAGCTTCTGCCAACCTAGCAGTTCAAAAGCACGTAAAAATGCAAGTAGAAAAATAGGGACTACCTTTGGTGGGAAGGTAACAGCGTTCCGTGCACCTTCGTCCTTTAGTCATGCTGGCCACATAACCACAGAGACGTCTTCAGACAGCGCTGGCTCTTCGGCTTTGAAACGGAGATGAGCACTGCCCCCTAGAGTTGGGAACGACTAGTACATATGTTCAAGGGGGAACCTGAAAGACTGTATTTTGAAATTAAAAATCCTTAAAGGGGGACATGATAGAAGAAGTCTTCCAATATTTGAACGGCTGCCACAGAGAAGAGGGGTCGACCTGTTCTCCAAAACAGCTGAGGGCAGAACAAGAAATAACAGATGAAAACGTATCAAAGAGAGATCCAACCTAGAATTAAGGAGAACTTTCTTGACTGTGAGAACAATTAATCAGTGGGACAGCTTGCTGCCAGAGTTGTGGATACTCCATCACTGGAGCCATTTGTTCAGAATGGTATAGGGTTTCCTGCTTGAGCATTGGGTTGGACTAGAAGACCTCCAAAGTCCCTTCCAACTGTTGTTCTGCTAAAAGAAGCCCTCTTGGTCTTGTACCATAAGAGACAAGGTGGGTTTGAACGTAAGAAATGAACTTGCAAGCTTGGAACTCCCTACTTAGGCTGGATCTCCTGCTGTTCTTCTTTTCATTGTAGCAGGCATTTGGGATTTAAGTATTGACTATTAATTGTTTGATTTGGTTTTCTTTTTATTAATACAGTTTCAATTGTGTTTCAACTATGTTTAATCATATCAATTTGTTTCATTCTTCTTCTGCTGTATATTGTTACCTTTGAATTTTTTGGTAGAAAAAGAATTGATTGATATGCTGCTATTATGTTCATTTGGAAGACTCCAGTGGTTTTAAATGCACAGCTTTTAAAATATGAAACAAGCTTTGTTATTTCTAAATATGACCATGATAGTGTCTAGTCAGGGGAGATTAAAATTAACCCTCTTAAACTGCAATTCATTTATTTCTTCTAGTGGGTTGCTCTAAGCAAGTATGAGGATGCAAGTGAAGGAGAGAAATACAGACAATTGTATTTTAGCTGTAAAAGAATGTCATCATTTATTAGATAAATCTGCCTGAGTTGTTGTATAATGGGATGTATATTACTAGCAGCTGGTTGATTGCCCTAATATCTCTTTAAAAAAATGATTTGAGTGCATTTTATCTCTTCCATGCTACCAAGAGTGGTGAATGTTCTGGATGAGATTTCCAGATACGATGCTATTGGGAAAAGAATTGTGTGATGCTTTTGGAACAATAAGTCTGTGTGCCATTGTAACAGGTGGTTGGTGTTGACAGTGTTGAAACTGGAGAACCTACTTCAAAGGATCAGGGGTACCAGACAAATTCTAACCAGTTTTGTTGGAGAAATTAATGTGCATTAATCTTCCCTGTGAATTTACCATGTGACTGAAGAAGAGCTGAAGATCTTTTGGGGCAGTAATGGTGTTTTATGATGCAGCTGATCAAAGCCTTCCAGAAGTCTAGTTGCTGATGTTGCCATGCAGGAAAATGAAAGCTGAAACTGAAAAGACAATATTACAGTGGGAACAAGGATCATAAGAAACACGAACAAGGAAAGCTCGACACTTTGAAATGTTAAATGAATCAACCACACATTGACATCTAAGTTACCAGCAAATTGAAAGGGACTGACACATAGCATATGTTCAATCAAAACACCATACTGTTTATTGTTGAGGAACAATAGAATAGGAAATAGAAAAGGAATGGCATTTCATTCCTAGTCAATATATGGGTCCAACGCAGTCAATGACAAATAATATGAATTAGACTTCATAAATCTTCCTTTAATAAAGCAATTGACCAGGTGTATGCGTGAACCTTGATGCAGTATATGAGCAGGTTAACAAGCTTGATTGTCAAGTTCAATCTGATATCAGTCGAACGGACACACAAGATGTCTGTAACAGACTCCATAAGAAGTCTAGACGCCTGTTGATACAGTCTATAATAAAAGAGTTTTGCAAGCTTGATTGTGCTTTAATCCCCTTCTATTACACCCCCATGGATCAAGGAGGTGCCTGCCTGAGTTTCTTTCAGTCTTTTATTCCAAGATTAAACAATACCTCATTCCTCTTGCCTATATAAAAGTTCTTGCCATTTCCCTTAAGGTTTTCTCTCCCTGACTCTCAAACCTACTATTTATATCTTGGACACATGCAAAAATCCAGCCCTGAGTCCCTAGCACTGGGGAAGGTAGAAAGAAGGAAAGAGAAGAAGAGGGAAACCAGGACTGTGATCAAGCAGCAGCGGGTGTACCATCAAAGATCTAAAAAGCCAACTTATCCTGGAGAAGTTCTGTCTGTTTGGTCACTAGGAAGACCAAAGTCATGACACGTAATCATGTGTGAAGCTTATAGTCGGACTCATTTCCAACATAGCTGCAGAAGCTCTCTGCTTCTTAGCACTACTTGGATACCAGAAAGTGAGCAGTCGCTTGGTGGTCAGACCATGATGCGAAGTGGTCCATCTTTTTAGAACCATCTTCAGCTTTTTAGAACATACTTTGGAAATGAATGTATCTCATGCTTCAACCTGTTGAGAATCCACGCTACCAGTTATTGGAAGCTACCATCTGTTTTGCCACTTGGATTAAAATCTGCCACATGTAGTCCTCGATTTACGACCACAATTGAGCCCCAAATTTACATTGCTAAGTGAGACATTTGTTGAGTTTTGCCCCATTTTACGACCTTTCTTGCCACAGTTGTTAAGTGGATCACTGCAGCTGTTAAGTTAGCAACACAGTTGTTTAGTGAATTTGGCTTCCCCATTGACTTTGCTTGTCAAAAATGTCACAAAAGTTGATCACATGACCCCAGGACACTGTAACGGTCATAAATATGAACCAGTTGCCAAGCATCCAAACTTTAATCACGTGACCATGAGGATGCTGCAAGGTTGTAGGTGTGAAAAACAGTCATATGTCTGTTGTAACTTTGAACAGTCACTAAGTGGAATGTTGAAAGTCGAGGACTACCTGTGCTTTAACTTTCTTCATTTGTGATAGGAGCAAGGTTTTGCAACCATTGCAATATATAACCTGTACGAAACTTAATACAGGTAATCCTTGACTTACAACCCTTTATTCAGTGACCGTTCAAAGTTACAGTGGTACTGAAAAAAAGTGACTTATGCCTGTTTTTCGCACTCATGACCTTTGCAGGCTCCCCATGGTCACGTGATCAAAATGCAGACGTTTGGCAACTGGCTCATATTTATGACGGGCGCAGCCTCCCAAGGATCACATGACCCCCTTTTTGCGACCTTCTGACAAGCACCCTCAATGGGGAAGCTAGATTCCTTCCACAATTGTGTTACTAACTTAACAAGTGCGGCGATTCACTGAACAGCTGTGGCAAGAATGGTCGCAAAATGGGGCAAGGTGCACTTAACAACCGTCCTTGCTTAGCCACAGAAATCTTGAGCTCAATTGCGGTCGTAAGTCGAGGACTACCTGTATACCAGTGGCTATCCGTAAAAAAAAAAAATTGAAGTCAAAGGTGCAAAAAGGAAGGGGGGGGGAATCACTCCTATCCTTAGCACTGTTTTTGTCTTTGACTTTTCAAGAAAAGTTGTGTTGCGAAAGTCTGAACACCGTGAGACGATACATTCCCAGCTCTTACTAGTGACTATTCTCAAAGGCACTTCTGTCCTCTGTGCTAGGTTGGAACAAGATATTAAGAAGTTAAAGGCTGATCTACAGGCCAGCAGGCAAATCGAGCAAGAGCTGCGCAGTCAGATCAGTTCCCTGACTAGCACAGAGCGGGGGATCCGATCGGAAATTGGACAGCTCCGGCAGGAAAACGAGCTGCTTCAGAATAAGTAAGTTTACCCATCTACCTCTAATTTCGCAATATATATGAGAGGCGTTTTTAATGCTGCTGCTTTTTCACTCTGACATTTTTGTTCTGGAGGAGGGATAAAAATCTGGATCTTGACAAAATTAAGTAGCTTTGAGGGCCATCCATTTTGGTCAGAAAGATCAAAGCTGTCTCTCACTTAGCAGCATTTCACCGGCTGCCCTGTAGACCTCATGTGGGAAGCTAATGCATCAGCTTTAAAAGTCTTTAATGGCTGAGATTTCTGTATTGAAGGACTGTGAGCTAAATACTTGAGAGTTCTTTCAGAGATAGGAGTGCTATATTAATTAGGGACTGGCTCTCAGTGAACTGAACAAATGCATTGTGAGAATATGAAAAGTGAGCCTGATTCTTTTTTCAGAATGGTATTTAATTCAGAACACAAAGCTAAAGGTCAGGCTTGGTTAGCAGAAACATTCACCCTAATTTAATCCTGTTACAATATGGATTTTCTTGCAAGAGGCAAGAAATTCCCCCTTGAAATTCTACGCTAAACTACTTAGAATAAACAAACCTAAACCCAAACCTACAGTGAATGTTTGGATCATCAGTCACTCATTTTTGCAAATATATGCATGTATGCATCTTTGTTGGGTCCATTTGTACCTTGAATTTTCCTTTACGGGTCTATAGCATGTAGACTGGAATGAGTGAGAAGCATATCCGAGGTGGCGCAGTGGTTAAATGCAGCACTGCAGGCTATTTCAGCTGACTGCTAGTTCGGCAGTTCGGCGGTTCAAATCTCACCAGCTCAAGGTTGACTCAGCCTTCCATCCTTCCGAGGTGGGTAAAATGAGGACCCGGATTGTTGTTGGGGGCAATATGCTGACTCTGTAAACCGCTTAGAGAGGGCTGAAAGCCCTATGAAGCGGTATATAAGTCTAACTGCTATTGCTATTGCTATATCCCTCTACATCCCTCCCCTCATGTAGGAGAAAGAATGGCAGAACTGGGGGTGGAGTCAAAAGTGGGATCAGCCTAGAATCCCCATATAGCCACAGGTGAACTAAGCCCAACCTCCCTAGAATGTTGTTGACCCTAACTTCACGCAGGTGCTAACCGGGGTGAAATCCAGCAGGTTCTGACAGGTTCTGGAGAACCGTTAGCTGAAATTTTGAGTAGTTTGGAGAACTGGCAAATGCCACCTCTAGCTGACCCCACAGTGGGGTGGGAATGGAGATTTTGCAGTCTCCTTCCCCTGCCATGCCCATGAAGCCACACCACACACACACACACCCCAAGCCACACCCACAGAACCGGTAGTTAAAAAAATGAATTTCACCACTAACCATTAGTTGAGAAGATTCCCGTGTGCATAGGCATGATCCATTTAATTGGATCTTCACGATGTGGACCTAGTCTTTTGTGACCGACATTAATCTTCTCAACTAACAGCACCTGCTTGGAGTTGGATAAGACTCAAAAGAATTCAAGGGAGGTTGGACTTAGTTTGCTTGTGGCTATGCAGGGATTCTAGTCTAATCCCTCTTTTCACTCTGCCCCCAGATTCTGTCCCATTCCCAATTTTAAGCATTTCTAGTGTAGCTCTCTCTGAAAGGGAATTCTGTACAAAAAATGAATTGGTTATATTCCTCAGCAAGGCCATTGCAAGCTTGATACCCATATTATGATTACAGAATCACCAAATAATTCAGGCCAATTAAAACATGTTCTTGGCTTCTCACATATTTCAAAATCTCATTAAAGACTTAAAAGACTCTCATTAAAGAAATAATAGGTGATTCATGAATACTGAATCAGTTAAATTCACATACAGGTAGTCCTCGACTTACGACTACAATTGAGCCCAAAATTTATGTTGCTAAGTGAGACCGTTGTGGTTTTTGCCCCGTTTTACAACCTTTCTTGCCACAGTTGTTAAGTGAATCACTGCAGCTGTTAAGTTAACAACACAGTTGTATAGTGAATCCAGCGTCCCCATTGATTTTGCTTGTCAGAAAGTCACAAAAGGGGATCACATCATCCCAGGACACTTCAACCGTCATAAATATGAGTCAGTCGCCGAGCATCCAGATTTTAATCACATGGCCATGGGGATGCTGCAACGATTGTAAGTCACTTTTTTTCAATGATGTTGTAACTTTGAACGATCACTAAATGACCTGTTGTAAGTCGAGGACTACCTGCATATGTGTGATTATCTTCTTCTCTTAGAAGAAGAGGAATAACTTCCCTAGTTATTTTCAGTTGTTCCTCAGTTCATTAAATAGGATATAATAATATCCTAACAGTATTATAGTGAGAAAAGAGTTTTAAGCCGCTGGTGCTGTCCCCTCTGCAGCGCAGAAGTCTTGAAGCAAAGCATTCCTGACAACTTGATAAACGGCTGTCCAGCTTCTCTTGAATTCATCCAGTCAATAACCTAGTCTTTTTCTTTCTAAGTCAATGATGTCACTGTTGACTTGCTTTTAACTGTTAGACAGTTCTTCCAAACCCACTCCTGAAAAATGCGTTGTGAATTTTGGCTTTGAATGTGTTGAGGAAATGTGCTCACAGCAGTAGCATCACATTCATGCCGTCATATAAAATTTCTCTTAAAAAAAAAAATCTCTGAAAAATGGATGCAGGTCAGGATTAGAACCCTAGGAGTTTCAATCTCAATCAGTTGAAAGAATTTACCTAAGATTCTTTATAAGTGGTCAGTAATTCAAGATCGACGCAGGGATTGGAGACCTATTATTATAAAGCGCTTTTATTCAAAGCTGAGTAGTTTTCTTCCCGTTTTACACATGGATATGACAGGCTTTATTCTTTTTTTTTTTACAGACTGCACAATGCTGTACAAATGAAACAGAAAGATAAGCAGACCATCAGCCAATTGGAGAAAAAGCTAAAAGCAGAGCAAGAAGCACGGACCTTTGTAGAAAAGCAGTTGATGGAAGAAAAAAAAAGGAAGAAGTTGGAGGAAGCAACAGCTGCTCGGGCTGTTGCATTTGCCGCTGCTACCAGGTACTTGGTTCCTGCTGCTTCTTTTCTTCTAGACATGTATTGTTCAAACTTGGCAACTTTAAGACGCGTGGACTTCAACTACCAGAATTCCCCAGCTGGCTGGGGAATTCTGGGAGTTGAATTCCACGCGTCTTAAAGTTGCCAAGATTGGGAACCCCTGCTCTAGATCCAAAGATTTGGAAGGACAGAATGGTGGGGGAAAAAGAGTTGTTAATTCATCAAACATTTGCTAGAACAATAATGGTGAGAAATACTCTACTTTTTCTCTGATTAATATTTTGAGTGCTCAAGGCATGCATTTCAGGCTGTATATATGGTTCATATTTTGGGGGTGGGGGTGTCTCTACTGTGAGACAATAAAACTACTTCATATGAATGAAATAGTACAGGTGGTCTTGACCTCTGATCATAATTGAGCTTGGCAAGTACCATATTTTTCGGAGTATAAGATGCACCTTTTTCCCTCAAAAAAGAGGCTGAAAAATTGGGTGCGTCTTATACAACGAATACAGCATTTTTTGCCTCCCAAAACCCTGCCCCCTTCATCCAAATGGCCATGCAGTGCCTTTAAGAGGCGTGTAGAATGCTCATGGGGACCGGGGAGGGCAGAAATGAGCAAAAAATAAACTGTTTTTTGCTCAATTTTGCCCCCCTCAGCCCCCAGAGCACTCTACAAGCCTCCTAAAGGGTATGCATGCCCTTTTTTTTTATTAAAGGGCCCGTTTTTGAAAAAAAATGGGCCGTTTTTGGGAGGTCTGCAGAGTGCAAAACCTTTTTTTTAATTTCCCTCTTCAAAATCTTGGTGCAGCTTATACTCCAAAAAATACAGTATGTTTATACATGTGACTGGACCTTAATGACTACTATGGCAGTGATAAGACACCCCTCATTAAGCGAACACACTATTCTCTGTGGCCTGTTTTTTTTTCCCCAGAAACCAGAAGTAAACACCAGTTTCTGGCAAAAACATCACAAATCACCTGACTGCAGGACCCTGCAACCGCCCATAAATTGACTATAAAAATATGATTTCTGTAATAGAGTTGTCAAAGTCTGGAATGCTCTTCCTGATTCAGTTATTTCAGCTACACATTTTCACAGTTTCAGTCACAAATTTACTTCTGTGGACCTTACACCATACTTAAGTGGTTAGTAGAGGGGGCGTGCATAGGTGTACTTTGCCTATCATCCCTGTCAATGTATTTTTATTCTTGTTCTCATTTTTGTCTGATAAATGCTAATAAATAAATGAATGCCAGTGCCAAGTGCCCAAAATACAGTCACATGATGATAGGCAAGGATGATGTCAGAACTTTGAAACTGGGCCATAAGTCTTGGGAGAGGTTTGTCAGAACTTCTGACAGCTGATAATTGACTGGTCATAAATTGAGGACTACCTGTAAAGTTCAGATGATGTGACCTTTCTGACAAGTTAGTTGTGTGCTCAGAGCATGTTATTCTCATCCAAACATACGAAATCCTTCCCCTATAGAGTCTGATGTTTAACAGTCCAGAACAAGCTTTATTATAGTGTAAGATAAAGGTAAAGGTTCCCCTCACACATATATGCTAGTCGTTTCCGACTCTAGGGGAGGGTGCTTGTCTCTCAAAGCCGAAGAGCCAGCGCTGTCCAAAGACGTTTCTGTGGTCATGTAGCCGGCATGAAAAAATGCCCAAGGCACATGGAATGCTTTTACCTTCCTACCAAAGTGTTCCCTATTTTTCTACTTGAATTTTTAAATGCTTTCAAACTGCTAGGTTGGAAGAAGCTGGGACAAGTAACGGGAGCTCACTCCGTTACGTCGCACTAGGGATTCGAACCACCGAACTGCCAATCTTACTGATCGACCAGCTCAGCGTCTTAGCCACTGTGCCACTGTGTCCCCTTTTATTTTTATTATTACATTATCCGAGACCCTATAAACTTACTCTCTTATCAGAGGCAGGATGGATGAATCCAGAGAGGGCATGCAAAAGATTTAATCTGAACTTATCTGTGCCAAAGTTTTTTAGCCAGTGCAGTATTAAATATGACTAAAAATGCAGGACTGGTTTGGACAAAACTCAGCAGCACTTTGTCATGCGGCTGTTGACAAAAATAGGATTGCCAGCATGATCCGCCAACATCCTATGACGGATATGGCACAAGAAGAAGAAGAAGAAAAATGCAGCATTTTCTTTCCCAAATATTGAACTGAGAAGGGAAGATTACAAACATCAGGTAAATGCGTGCAAAAGTTTCCCTTCTCCTGTTTCTGGAGGGTTTTTTAGGAAACAAAACTTCATTTTGGAAATCTACAGCTGCAAACCTAACCGAAGATTATATGGTTCACAAATTATGTTTTCTTTTGCACTGTTATTCATCTGCTTTATAAAAAGAGTCCACATTCATGAAATTAGCTGAAACCCAGACTGAAAGCTTGCCCTCTTCTCTCGTTCCCCTTATTTTTTTTGCTAGAGGAGAATGCACTGAGACGTTACGAAATCGCATCAGAGACCTGGAGACAGAGTGCAAAAAGCTAACTATTGATATAAAGGTGAAAGAAGATCAGATACGAGATCTAGAAATGAAAGTTCAGGTAAGGAGAAAGTAACAAAATATTCCGTGAGTCTGTTAGCCAGAATTCTAGGGTTACCTTTTAAATTTAGCAAAACATTTGCAGGATTTGAAAAATACACCAGGGTTTTACTCTTTTCTTACTCTAAATTAGCTTGAGGTAGGCTACAATTCCATCACCCATAGATTGGTCGTGCTGGGAATGATGGAAGATATAATCTTAACACATTTCCAAGGTGCTCATTTGGGGAAGAATGTCTGAACCTCAAAGCTGTCTTTTTATTTTCCACACCTTTTCCAGCAAGAATATTTGCTTACTGAGAAGAATGTCTTAACCTACACCAGTGGTGGGATTCAATTTTTTTTACTACTGGTTCTGTGGGCGTGGCATGGTAGCATGGCATGGCTTGGTGGCCATGGCAGGGGAAGGATATTGCAAAATCCCCATTTCCACCCCACTCCTGGGGGAAGGATGCTGCAAAATCTCCATCCCCCACCCCAACCTGCTTTCCAGCTCCGTTCTTCTGTGCAGGTCAACAAAAGAAGACCCAGATGATCAACTGGGACTTGGGAGGCAACGAATAGATGGTGGCAGGGCCAGCCAGAGGTGGTATTTGCTGGTTCTTCGAACTTCTCAAAATTTCTGCTACCAGTTCGCTAGAACCAGTCAGAACCTACTGAATACCCCCTCTGACCTACACTTCACTGTTTGGGTAATAACAATCTGCAAATGAGGTCTAACAGATTTCCTTAGTTCTATCTGATTAATTTCAAAATTAATCCAGTCCCAAAAGTTTTCTTGATATACATTTCCAAAACTAAAATTATGTTCACAAAATAAGGGTGCAAAAGGGATGAAGACCATAATCAAATTGATTCCACAATGGTGGAAAAATGTGTAAACTGTGCTTAAGAAAAAAATAAACTGTAAGAAATATTTCCAGAATCTGGAACCCATTGTTTACAAGCCTTGAAATAGTTACACATTTTTGATAAGGCATCATTTCCAGGGGAGAATGGGGAGAGGGAAGGTTAACAATTTACCTTCTTTCCTGAGGACTGTGAAAACGAAGGAAGCAAGGTGTAAAAATCAAGGAGCAGAGGCAGATTTCAGTCCTTTCTGTAGGAACAGAAGCTGGCTGGGTGACCTTGAGCCATTCACTCCCCCTCAACTCAAATCAGCATCAGGATCTGTGACAAGCTGGCTGAGAAACAAAATCCCTTATCGCATCTTGCACTAATAGCTTTGTTGTAAGAACTAGGCAAGCACAAAGCAAAAACAGTCTATGGGAGACCAATTGGGGACTGAAAACTATCCAGATCTGGATGACACTAGAAAAGTTCAGAGTCTTCAATTTAGATAGAACACGGGTGGGGAGAATCTACAACTGTTTCAGGAAACCTTCGTATTTTGTTAAGAATTTAACATCCTATGAATTTCCAATGAAATAGCTTCACTTTTTGAAAGTTTTTTGTACGCCCCATGGTTGAACAAGTCAAATTAGCTCAACAAACAGGTGGTTGATTACCGAGGGTCAATTTACGAAGGAAAGTCATTATAGTCATTGTCACGAATTATTCTGAAATGAAATTAAAGACATTTCTGAAGAACAGGGTTACCAACCAGGCTTATATGCTAACTGTAGAATTTATCTGAATAATATTTTGGGGAAAATATACTTGTCTCCACCATATAAGCTTCTCAGAGACATTCTAAGTGTCCACAGAGTCCCTCGGGAATAGGGCGGCATACAAGTATAATAAACATAACATAACACAGCAAGTGACAAGAATGGTATGTGAATGAGCAGGACATTTATGCTTTTACTTTAACTTGGAGCCTGAGAGACCCAGATCAATGTGTACCTTCTCAACTATAGGATAATTATTATCCTATATGCCTCATCTGATAATACATTTACCCACACCAAGGCCAACACCAACATTCAGTGGTAACCATATCAGTCTTTTCAAAGCTCTTGGCAAAAAAACAATATCTATATACTACTAAGACTCTTGTGCCTAGACAGGTAGTCCTCAACTTACGATCACAATTGAGCGCAAAATTTTATGTTGCTAAGCGAGATGTTTGTTAAGTGAGTTTTTCCCCCATTTTAGGAGCTTTCTTGCCACAGTTGTTTAAGTGAATCACTCCAGTTGTTAAATTAGTGACACGTTTGTTAAGTGAATCTGGCTTCCTCGTTGACTTTGCTTGTCAGAAGGTCACAAAAGTTGATCGCATGACCTCGGGACACTGCAACTGTCATAAATGTGAGTCAGTTGTCAAGCATCTGAATGTAAATCACGTGACCATGGGGATGCTGCAACGGTCGTAAGTGTGAAAAATGGTCATAAGTCACTTTTTTCAGTGCCATTGTAACTTTGGTCAATAAATGAAGTGTTGTAAGCCGAAGACTACCTGTGACCTTTACCTGGGCGAAATGGTACATCATAGGGCAAATTTGTTTCAACCATGGTACCTCAAATGGACAGAATACTGGGATCCATCTACTCCCATGGAAATGACATTTTGGAGCGCTCTTGCCCCTTTGGCATTGCCACGTTGTTGCTCTTCAGCATTGCTGCCACTCTGGAGCACTGATATGATCCTCATTTACAATGTTTCTCGACAGCTTCCCAAATATAATTGGGGAAGCCATCAGGAAATAGTCAGTGGGGATTCTGTGACTGCAGCTGATGGCAGGAAGGCAATAGTGGGTTTGGGTGATGAAATATATATGAAAGGATGACCCAACAAGTCACAAGTTGTCTAGTGACAGCTAAACATTTCCCTTTCCAAATCCATATGAACTACTTTGTTGTTCAAACATGGCTTAAATGTGAGTGTGTTTGTACAGCTGGGCTCTTGGTGACTACACAGAAGTTGTTGGTTTTTTTGACAATGGTAGAAAAGGTGATTTTCCAAGATTTTGTTTACCTTTCTAATCTAGTCTGTAGCCCTGATTAATCTTTTCAGGATTTACCCGATTATAACGAGTAACATGAAAGTCTGAGGGTATTCCCAAGCGCCCAGAACCACATGTTTGCCCCAGTTTCTCCCCGCTTCCCCACCCATATTTTTTCCTCCCCCTTGAATCTCAACCTATTGATTGTGCTTGTAACGACCCTGTTTTTATTCCTTTGAAAGGAATGGCGGAAATACAAAGAGAATGAAAAGGACACAGAGGTATTAATGTCGGCCCTTTCAGCCATGCAGGATAAGACGCAGCACTTAGAGAACAGCCTGAGCGCAGAGACAAGGATCAAATTGGACCTCTTCTCTGCTTTAGGAGATGCCAAAAGACAGCTGGAAATAGCTCAAGGTGAGTGGGACCCCTGGCCTGATTGCTAATAAATCTCAGGGGCCCTTTAGTGCATTGTAAGAACCCAAAGCGCAGGTAGTCCTCATTTAGTGACCACAATTGGGACCAGCAAATCAGCCGTTAAGCGAAGTGATCACAAAGGGAAACCATGACTGTGCTTACGATCTTCCTTTAGCTTTCCTTGGTTTTTGCAGATGTGCGAAGATCATAAATGCAAGAATTTTCATCACCATCATAACTGTGCGTATGGTTACTTAACAAGTTAGCCGCTAATGAGGACTACCTGCAATCCTTGTGGGAGCTTCCATCGCAGCTTTGAATATCACCGCATGATATGTGAGGGCATTTCCTTGTGTTTTCAAAGCCATTGCTGGAAAGTTTTCATTGGGAAAAACTGGCAGGGAAAGATCCCTATGGTCCTTTGGCTCTTGACTGCTGAAAATAACTTTGAAATGAACTCTCAGAGCAATCTTTTCTGACCTGACCATTTCTCTCCCATCTGCTTAAAAGTGTTTTTGCTCTGTTTAACGTTTTTCTGAGCGTTTGGCTCAATAATTCACTGGCTAATTAACGTCCATTATAAAAGTTACTATAATCATAAGGGCATCAGTTAAAACTGGGTAAGAGTATGGACAGTTGGTTCAAAAATCGATTCTTTAACTTCCTTTTTTTAAAAAAAGAATTATTAAATTTTCATACTATGAAAAACAAATGAAAATAAAGACAGTAGGGAAATGGGAAAGGAAATAAAGAGGAACAAAGAAGTGTGGGGTAGAGGGGGTGGGAGAAAAAAGTATTAACTTCCAACTTTTTTTAAGTGCAGTAGAATACAAATAGTAAGATACAACCTCAACGTTTTACTTTTACATACCTAGTACATTAGTCATTTCTATAACAATAGACTTACCTACTCAGAAAATCCCAAAGTCAAAACTTCTTTTTTTCTTTCTCCAGAAATGTCAGTTTTTTTTCTGAAGGGAAATGAGATGGCCATATAAACCTAATCAAATTAAGCAACCCTTGTTATAAAAAAGGAAACAGTATAACCAAAGACAGCTCCCTCCTAACCCATTTCTGTAGCACTTCTTAGTCTCCAACACCCAAAACAGCCAAAACTCAATTGCAGAGTAATAATTGTATAGCAATTTTTCTCCCTCTTATGTTGAAGCAGTTAATTGGGGAAAGGTTTTCTGTTATCATTTTGTTTAAATCAACGTACAGGCCCTAAAAGCAGGAAGAGGGGCAGGGATTCTCAAGAGAAGAGGGTGAAACCTAGTCTCCAAAACACTTGCCGTCAGGACAAGAAGCAATGGATGGAAACTAATCAAGGAGAGAAGCAACCTAGAATTAAGGAGAAATTTCCTGACACAACAATCAGTTCTGTAGTTGTGAATGCTGTAACACTGGACATTTTTAAAAAGAGATTGGACAACCATTTGCCTGAAATAGTATAGGACTTCCTGCCTGAGCAGGGGTTGGACTAGAAGACCTCCAAGAACCCTTCCCACTCTGTTATTCTGATGTCAGTCCTGCCTATTTGAATCAGCTCAGTAAAAACTAATGGGTTGAGATGGGGGAGAGAGTTCAAGCATGGGTCAGAAAAAGGAAGTTGCTGGGTTTGTTTGTTTGTTGTTGTTGGATTGGCTTTTTTTGGCTTTCCGAGGATAACAGCAAGCAAGTCTAGAAAACAGGTCATTAAATTTTATTAGATCCGCAAATGCAACTCGAAATGTGGACATTGCAAAAAAATGCAGACTTAAGAAATTAAGAGCACAGGCACAGCTGGAATTCCTCATGTTCTGAGCACAACGGAATGCTGAGAAAAGAGAAAAATGCATTGCTAAATTCTTTTGAAATAGATGAATTGTATCCCTAACTCGTGGTAGTTCAATGGCTAAGATGCTAAGCTTGTTGATCGAAAGGTCGGCAGTTCGGCAGTTCAAATCCCTAGCACTGTGTAATGGAGTGAGCTCCCGTTACTTGTCTCAGCTTCTGCTAATCTAGCAGTTCGAAAGCATGTAAAAATGCAAGTAGAAAAATAGGAACCACCTTTGGTGGGAAGGTAACAGCGCTCCGTGCGCCTTCAGCATTTAGTCATGCCGGCCACATGACCACGGAGACGTCTTCAGACAGCGCTGGCTCTTCAACTTTGAAACGGAGATGAGCACCGCCCCCTAGAGTTGGGAGCAACTAGCACATTTGTGCGAGGGGAACCTTTACCTTTATCCCTAACTCTGTGGCTATTGTTGTGTTTTCTAACCTTAGGAAAATGATTTTTAGTGCAGGTTTCTAGCATTGAAATAAAAGGCGCACTGGTCTCACAGGATAGCAGAAGCAAATCTTTCTGTGTCATCTCTCTCTGTCCTCCTAGAAAATATTGCTGAGGAGAGGAAGAGCCCCTTTGGGCTTGAAAAACTTTGCAAAATCAGTGTTCCCCTTCTCAGTTTCAATTGGGAGTTTTGTTGGATGCTGTGAACTGCCACTTGATCCAGCAGAGGGTGCACAAGGCTAACAAAAGAATTGTCTTTCTTGAGTGATACCAGCACAAATCCCCGAACTGGGATATTTATTTTTCCTTGATATGTTGTAACACCACCCTCCCTTAACATGCCTTTTATCATAATACTTTTTTAAAAAAATATTTATTAGTCTAGGACAGGGTTGTCAAACTCGTGTTGTCATGGCATCGTCACATGACATTGGGATTTTTCCCCCTTCACTAAACAGAGCGTGGGTGTGTCCAGTGCGTGACGCCTCTGACCCATGGGCCACAGGTTTGACAGCCCTGGTCTAGGGTTTCTACAAGGTGTGGTTAAAAAAAAAAGTCAAGAGATGACAGTGCACTTGAATCTCCATTGTTGTTGGTCTGTTTTGTGTGCAGCTGGAGCTTCAGTTGCAACTCCACCTGTTGTTGGTCTGTTGTGGGTGCCGATATAGCTTCGGTTACACTACTGCAGCCTCCCTTTTTTGGCTGCACTATGTAGTACAGAAGATTTATTATTTCAAGCCTATACGCAAGAATCCAGTCAACTAAGGTCAGCACTAAATTGGCACTAGATAAGGGTCAATGGAATTCAAGGAGGACTAGGCTTGGGTCATTTGTGGCAACATAAGGACTGTAAGCTAATGATGTGTTTGACTCTGCCTCCAGTTCTGCTTGTTCTTCTCCTATGTCTTAAAGTGAGCGTCTTTCTTTGCCTTAAAGTGAGCAATTCTTTTCTTTTCTTCCTTTTTTGCAGGGCAAATAATTCAGAAAGATCAGGAAATCAAGGACCTAAAACAGAAGATCGCGGAAGTGATGGCAGTCATGCCCAGCATAACATACACTGCAGCCACCAGCACGCTGAGCCCAGTTTCTCCACACTATTCTTCCAAATTTGTGGAGACCAGCCCTTCTGGACTTGATCCTAATGCCTCAGTTTATCAACCCCTGAAGAAATAAGCGCCAACTTTCCACCTGTCGCACCGAAGGCATCACACAGAAAAATCTCTTGCAGTCAAGATGAAATTTGTATAGTGTGAGACTGTACTGATTTCTTGTTTAAAAATAAAAATAAAGGGAAGTGGGGGGCCCCAACACCAAGGTTTGACTCAAACTGCCCATCAGTTTTTTCTTGTAAATTTTTAGAAAAACTCACAAAACTTTACAATTTTTTTTTCTTGGCCAATACATTAAGGGGAAAAGAACCCACAATTCTTGGTTTTCATATAGCAAATTCTGCTTCTCTTTGTTAGTTCAAGTGAATTCACACACAGACACCCATGCATAAATGAATTGCTGCAAAGTTTCCCCTTGAAACTACCCAAAAGAATTTAAAAAATAGCAGCTCTGCTTGATTTTAAACCCTTCTTTCTCCCCCCCCTCCATTTCTTTTAAATATAATGAAGCCAAAATGGCAAGGAATAATGATGGAAATTCTTTAGTCTGTTTTTTTTTTTTTTTAATGGCGAAAGGGTTTGTAGTGAAATAAAGCTTTGATATAGAGGATGGTGAAATGGGGTTGAATGGAAGGAAGAATGTCCAAGAGATCAATTTGCTTACCCCACTCAGGACCAAATGTGTAATAAGAGGGCATCATTTTCTTGAAGGAAGGCAATAAACACATGATAACGACATGTTCTTGGTACTTGTGTGAAGGTTCCCATCAGGATAGTTAATGGCTTGAAAGATGCTAATGTTGGCAGGACCTTGAGAAACTACGACATGCCAAGAGGAAATTTGACAATTTCAGAATTATCTCTCTTCCCCCACGCCCCTTTTGCTCCCACATAGCCTGAAATAAAAATAAAGCTCGTTTTACAGAGTCTACTGCAGGTCACCAATATAATTTGGATGTCATCTGCGGTTACATCTCTTTTTTGTTCATTTCTGGGTACCAAATCCAACAGTGTTTCTGATGATCAGGATATGCTGTAGCTGAATAGTAACAGAGGGAGTATTGTAGTAAAAGCAGAGCAGTGCAACATGGGGTATTCCAGAGACTGTCCGACTGGTTCATAAAAAGGGCAGCGGGTGTTTTGGTTTGCTTTTTTGTGTTTTTTTTTTTTTAAGTCAAATTTCAATTACGCTTTCTATCCTGAGTTTGACAGTTTCATTTCAATGAGACTGGGCTAAAATCTCAGCCGTTGTGCCAAGGAGGTTTTGTTTTTTTAAGAATTTTTTAAAAAGAAACTCAAAATTGCACAAAGATTTCAGTTTAAATGTATATTGTGCATTGGTAGGAAAGTGTGTTGCACTGGCGACTTTTGAAGTGTTTAAGGTTTGAGTATGGGTGGGAGGGGCAGTGGGGCAGGGATTCAAAATTGTATTAGTAACTAGCAAAATTATTAAAAAGAGAAGCGAATTCATTATGATTTTGCAAACATGCAGTGGACTCTGGAAGGACAAAGTTCTTCTTTAAAACACTTTTTAAAGTTTCATAATTGGCAGGTATGCCTAGTTTAAAAACAAATTAAGTAGGACAAGCAAGTCAATAAAATATGAGTATTAATGGTCCATCATTTTAAATCAGATTCTTTTTCAGATTAAAAAAAAAATCCTAGCTTTAGCCAGGCGTGCATGTTGCTGTCATTTTGCTTTTTGGAATCATCTTGTGTAATTGTCACCATGAAAGTGTTACTCAGAAATGTCATTGGTTTTCATCTTTGTGCAAAACATGAACTCTTGTCATTGACTTTTTTGTGTTGAGGTTCCCCCATTTTTTTATTTTTATTTTTTATTGTTTTATTTTTCTTGGCTGCCCTTTTGGGCACCCTTTCTGTTGAAATACTTGGTCTTGGCTGCATTCCTTTTTTTTCTGTGGGGTTTACAAAAAAAATATAAAAATAAACATTTTCTTGCAGATAAGTCATTTTTTGGGGGTTTGTTTGTTTAAGTGATTAATGAGATAGATTTAAAACTCTTGGAAAGGTAAACAGATTTGTGTTTTTAGAATAGTTTGGGTGTCATCTAGCATAGTGTTTCTCAACCTTGGCAACTTTAAGACTCCAGAATTCCCAAGCCAACATATGCTCAAGTGAAGTCATCTTACATCACTGAGAACTACACTTAAAATCTTTGGAGAGGGCACGGTAAGCTGAGTGATGATGCAAATTGGACCCAAATAATACCTGTGGGCAAAGGAGCCCTGGTGGCACAGTGGTTAGAATGCAGTATTGCAGGCTGACTCTGCTCACTGCCAGGAGTTCGATCCTGACCGACTCAAGGTTGACTCAGCCTTCTATCCTTCCAAGTTGGGTAAAATGAGGACACAGATTGTTGGGGGCAATAGGCTGACTTTGTAAACGCTTAGGCAGGACTATAAAGCGGTACATAAGTCTAAGTGCTATTGCTATTTTCTGGGTGGATTCAAAGTTTTAAGTTTGGCGCCTCTTAATATTAAGCCAATGTTTTGGCTAACACAAGCAATTCAGGGGCATTCCTTGATTTAAAATCAAGTAAGTACTCTGATTTAAACAAAATGAAGAAAACCAGATTGGCTCATCGTCTAATTTTCTGAGATGCTGATTGTTGGGGAAAGTAGAAGAAAAAGGTGTTGGATAAAAATAAACTTGGCTTATAATGGATTGAGAATGTCAAAACTCTCTAAATGACTAAATTTATCAAAAGAATGCTCCTGTCACTTCTTACTTTTGGTGTTCATTATGTGTCCCCAAATTTTTATCCCATTTAAGTCTTTTTATCTCTAAAGGATTGTGGAATTGACTTTTTTAAAAATGAAGTGTCTTCTGCCTGCACCCTTTCCAAAATCCTGTATAATAATTTAAGCAAAAGGCTAAACAATCAATTACTTTCAGAGGATGGGAACTTTTACGCTTTCCCCCGCGTTTCAGACCTCAGATTGGAAGAAAAATTGTAGACCTTACAGAAGCCTTTAGAGTCATGATGCAGTTTGCTTGAGGCTAATGATGCTTGTTATGCAAAACCAGCTATTACGGATTTGCAAAAGCCACAATTTTTGTCTTAACTACTGTACAGATCCAACAAACTACTGTATTTCAGCAAATCAGGAGCCAGGTCACCAATTCAAAGCAGCGGAAACGAAAAATGACTTTATTTCTGAATTTCCCGTCCAGTTTTAAATGAAGTACTATTTTATAGCTGGGGTTTCCAAGATGTTACCTCTCGACTACATAACATTTTTAAAAAAATCTTGTAAAGAAATTCTTGCATAATTCTTGCCATGATCTCCCTGTAAGTACAGGCCCAGTGGAAGTAAAATATATCAGAGTAAAAAGAAAAGTTATCTCTGATAAGGTTAGTTTATTCCAGAGGTCTCCAACCTTGGCAACTTTAAGACTTGTGGACTTCAACTCCCAGAATTCCTCAGCCAGCTTCATTATTCATTCATATTTGTATAGCTGCTCATCTCACATGAAAGTGACTTTCAGAGCATACAAGTAGCACTTGACTTATGAACTTCCATTTAACAACGGTTAGAAATTACAATGATGCTAAAAAAAAGTACAAGCAGTACTTGCTTATGAGGGTGAGGACTTAAAAGCAATCCTCACCCTCATGAGTGTTGCAGTGTTCCCACAGACACTTAATCAAAATTCAGGCACTTGGCAAGCAGCTTGTGTTTATGTTGGTTGAAGCATCCCAGGTTCACACGATCACCATTTACAACTTCCCATCCAGCTTCCAATAAACAAAATCAAGGGGGAAGGCTTGATTCGTTTAACAACCTTCTGATTCTCTTAATGATAGTGGTGATTTACTTAACAATCCAGGGGAAAAAGTGGTAAAATCAGATGCAATTCAATGACTTGGAATTCTAGCTGAACTCCCACCCACCCACTAGGAGCCGAGGTGGTGCAGTGGTTAGGGTGCAGTACTGCAGGCCACTTCAGCTGACTGTTATCTGCAATTCAGCAGTTCTAATCTCACCAGCTCAAGGTTGACTCAGCCTTCCATCCTTCCGAGGTGGCTGAAATGAGGACCCAGACTGTGGGGGCGATATGCTGACTCTGTAAACCGCTTAGAGAGGGCTGAAAGCCCTATGAAGCGGTATATAAGTCTAACTACTATTGCTTTGCTGGGCTGTTTTTGGCTTTGTAAAAAAAAAAAACACCTGTTGCTCTTGGTTTGTCTCCTTTATGGACTCCTTCATGTGTTCCTTGTCTCCTAGGATGCAGAATTCTCTATGTTGAATTTTTTTTTTTTTGAATTTCAGAGCTGTGAAGATTCCTTCCCCAAATAATAGCAGTTACTGGATCATCGCTTAGAATATGGGAGAGGGGAAAAGAGGTAGGTTTCTACTAGAGAGACACCAAGAAAAATGCTGAGAACATTAAACCAATAAGAACAAATATAAGACTTTGCAAACCAGAGGATCCCAAATTAAATCAATTGTCCTGACAAGAAGCAATGGTTGGAAACTAATCAAGGAGAGAACTAACCTAGAAATGAGGAATTTCCTGACAGAACAGTTAAATCAGTGGAACGACTTGCCTCCAGAAATTGTGGGTGCTCCCAATGCTGGAGGCTTTGAAGAAGAGATTGGACAGCCATTTTTCTGAAACGGCATAGGGCAGTGTTGGTGAACCTTTTTGGCATGCATGCGCAGGGCAACTGCTCTTGCGGTTTCGGCGCATGCATGCACACCGGCCACCTGGTCTTCTGATTTTGGGTGTGTGAAGATCAGCTTCCCGGTTTGCATGCGCACAGCGGAAACCAAAAGTGCAGCTGCCTGGCATACACATGCCGCCAGGCAGCTGCTCTTCTGGTTTCTGGTGCTCCTGCGCATGTGAAGGCCAGCTGGCCGGTGCGCTGGAACCCAGAAGAGCAACGGATGACAGCTCACGTGCCCAGAGAGATGGCTCTGCATGCCACTCCCGGCATGCGTGCCATAGGTTCACCATCACGGGCATAGGGTTTCCTGCCTATGGTCCCTTCCAACTCCGTTATTCTGATTCTTCACTATAGGGCTTAGGAAGATGTCAGTGTGAAATGATCCCCTTTTCATATCTTGCTCATTTCCATCTAATAACTTAGAACATATTCTAGTTTCTAACCATCATTACTAATGAGGACAAGCTTGAGATCTGTTCGATAATGATACTATCTGGTCATGCTACAAGACGCTGTAAATCGCTTCTTGTTGAAATGGCCTGAGTCAAGCTGCAGGGTCAGAGTGTTATCAGACCAACAAAAATAGATTGAACGTACTAATCAAAGAAATCCCTTCAGCAGCTGCCTTAAAACAACCAGAGAGTAATATGGCCCTTTTGACATGTGCTTCCATGCGCAAGCCTTAACAACAAGGACAGACAAGGATGCCTTTTTATTTCCCGGTTTTAACAGCCTCCTTGCACTGAGACGAGAAGGAAGGCATTATCAAAAAGATGAAGTCTACATATTCAGTTAATGTTCCTTATTGGCAAGAGAGGCAGATAGAAAACATTTATCGGTGTGTTTTCCATTACTGGCGGATCAATGGGGCTGCCTTTTCCCTCTCTCGGTTCTATGAGGCTTGAAAAGTCAGGTTACTTCCCAAGATATTCGCTGCTAAAAAAAATAAGCTAAATAAAAAAGTATGGAGGATTTGTGGTTTTGCATGTTTTTAATGCATCTTCCATGTTCTGCAATGGTTTTGATCTATGAATTAGAAATACATAACTCTTGTAGTCCACTAGTAGCCTGGGGAGCTGACAGTAGAGTCGGACAGTCATGAGGTTGGGGAGAAACATGGCCCAGTTCTGGAGTCTGGGGAAGGCTCAGACAAGGGCTCTGCATCAGAGGCAGAGTGGGGTTCAGCGACATCTGGGAATTATGTGCTGCCTCCAGAACCTCCAGAGTTGGACATCAGCAAGGCAGAAGAACAGGGGGAGCCTGTTCCCATTGAGTGCATGCGCAGAGCTGCCAGAAGGCAAGAACAGTTAAGGCAAAGGGGGCAACTTGGGAGTAAGGCTTGGAGATGTTTGGCCCCACACCATAAGACATAAAGGAGGAGCAAAAACACATGCACCTTTGCAAGAAGCAACTTCATTCATTCTGGTCAGTTTAAACTCTGAAGCTCTGTTTTGACTCTGTGCTCTGTGTGGCCTTGCAAAGCTAATTGCTAATTAAGTCTTTGGCAGCGTTTCAAGGTGGGTGCTTATCAGCCATATCCCGAAAGACTGTGGCAGACTTCTGTCAGACTCTTTACAAACTATTTGTGACTCATTACGAGATGTGAATGAACATAATTCACAGCCGTCGAAATAAAAAGAGGGTTTTGGGGATTAAGCGTGTGCTTTTTACTGTCTCGGGAAGCCTATGTCAGAACAATAACAGTCTCCTTTCATTTTTTCCCCAAAACATTATGTTGTTTTTCATTCTTTTATTGAAAAAATAACAGAATAATGGAAATAAATTGTGTAAAGGAGCTCAGGACAGTGTTTGGGTCAGCAAGATAACCTTGCAAAAAACTAGACAAATATTGGATGTGAGAGGAGAAGCAAAGCACCAAGCTTGAGGATACTGTAAGTCAAACTGAACCAGGAGCTGCCGAGAATAATTCAGAGAATATTCCTCAGAGCATCGCTTACACTGGTCTACAAGGAGAAAGCCCCGGAAATGAGGGTAGCTTAATTTTACCAGAATTGGGTCACTAATAAAGGAAAATTAAGTTCTGAGTATTAATTGGCTCCAGTTTCAAAAATACAGCTTCAGGTCAAAATTGCATCCAAACAATTCAAAATTAGGAGAGGGATGCGCGATCATGCTCCGTAGCTTCTCTGCAAAATGTGATCTAGCAGTGAGAATGGAGCAATCATTATAAGTTTATCTTGTTATTGAGACCAATAACATAACTTTCCATTCATTTATTGGTTTTTTTCTTGTAACATTTTCATGCTTTTTGCAGGGAAAACTGACAAGCTCTAACATCAGATTAAATGACAAGTTTCCATCTTTATTCAGTATCTAAATTGTGCTTTTCGGCTTTTCTCTTGTGAACTGCAGTAGGATCGGCCCTGGGGATGATCAGTAATCAGCAAGCATGGACGGACTCTGTTTCCCTTGGTATCTTTTCTCCATGCCTGCGACATCCTGGTGGAATCTCTGCCCATGCTCATCCCTCACTGCCCCACAGTTCAATATAGTCTAAATGCTAGTGTAAGAAGTGAATTTTCAGTGACATGTTTATAAGGTAAAGGTTCCCCTTACACATATGTGCTAGTCATTCCCGACTCTAGGGGGTGATGCTCATCTCAGTTTCAAAGCCAAAGAGCCAGCGCTGTCCGAAGACGTCTCCGTGGTCATGTGGCCAGCATGACTAAATGCTGAAGATGCATGAAACACTCTTACCTTCCCACCAAAAGTGGTTCCTATTTTTCTACTTGCATTTTTTATGTGCTTTCAAACTGCTTGGTTGGCAGAAGCTGGGACAAGTAATGGGAACTCTGTTACGCAGCACTAGGGATTCAAACCGCTGAACTGCTGACCTTTCTGACCGACAAGCTCAGCGTCTTAGCCACTGAGCAACCGTGTCCCTAATGTTTGTACTATACATACATACATACATACATACATACATACATACATACATACATACATACATCATACACAAATGTAACAAAGGCAACAGTAAAAATATTGGCTTTCTGTCTGGATGGTCTCTTGTGACGAGCCAATAGACAGAGAAAGGAAGCAGTAGGCCTCCTCCCATATTTGGGCATACCAGGGGTTGTGACACTAAATATATATCAGTGACGTGCGGTGAGGTTCACCGCTGGTGAGGCAAGCATATTAGGTGGGGGGGGGGAGGGGAAACTCTGGGCTAGGCAGTCTGCTCATACACGTGCGCCCTCGGCCACACACTTCCCCCTTTGCAAAAAGGCGAAGTCGAAGCAAAAAATGGGGAAAGCAGAGCCAGACCCAAAGGCGGTTTGAGGGGGTTAAAGAGAAAGCGAGGAGCCAGAGGGAAGCAGGCACAGCACTTCTTACCCGGCTTGGAGAGGCATGGACGGTGGGGTGGGGGACTCCCAGCTTGGTCCTCCTCCCTCAGCGGTCTCTGAGTCAGGGCGGAATGATGGCTGGAGAGACTCAGGCGAGCAAGCCGCGCACAGCGCTCCAAGAAGTAGTGGCACAAGGGGTGCCCCCGCCTCCTTCCAGCCTCCCTCCGTCTGTCTCCTCCCAACTCGCATGGTGAAAAGAGGGTTTAAAGGGACCAGCGGGCGGCAAAAGAGAAAGCATCCCTGCACTTTAAAGTGCATGCCGCCTTCCGGCCATACAGCGGGACATGTCCCGCTGTATGGCCGGAAGCCTTGACATGAGCACCAAAGATGAAAGCAGCCTCGACACCTGGCAATGCCGCTCACACTCGCCACCTCGATTATGCACAGAACCCGCAACTATTTCCATAGTATCCGTGCAGCGCCAGCCTAGCAATACACACAAACGCACACACGCACACACTGGGCATGTTCTTCCCACCTGGCAAAAGCACTCACAATGCCAGCTGGATGCCTCTTCCCCACCACCCACCCAAAAAAGTCCACATCCTCTCAGCAAACCGCCACCCATACCTGGTCCCATATATATATCGAGTGCCCCTGGCACTCGAAGCCCCAACCACCTGTCCTTCGCCAACAGTCTGAGAAAAGCTAACGACCTGGAAGTCTCGCTTCGCCGCCCGCCCGCCCATCGCCTCCATAAAAAATAAAAAATGAAAAATAAAAAAATAAAAATAAATGTGCCAGCCCGCGCGCCAGCAGAGGCGGGTAAAACACACACACACACACACACAACAAATTACAATTACTTACATTACAAATAATATTGAATTCCTCCCCCCTGCCCCCTCCCTATGACCCACATACCTTCCAGCTGCCTCAAAAATGCAAGATTTGGTCTAGCCAGGGCCAGGTAGGCTAGGATAGTTTCTGCTAGAGTCACCACGTGGATGACTCTGTTTAAATATTTTAAAAAAGCCTCTAAACAAACTGCCTTCTGCAGGAAGAGGCCAGAGAATCACATGCCTCATTTGCATAAGTAATTTTTCGCTTTTTAACCCTTGCTTAACTCTTAAAAGGCGAAAAATTCCTTATGCAAAGGAGGCCCATAGTTCTCTAGCCTCCCCCTACAGTTAACACTAAGCAGACTCAAAGTCACTGTGACTTGGATTCTGGCAGCAACTACCTTGGCCTTTTTAATTATTTTAAAAAATTCTTTAAAATTATTTCCTTTTCCTCATGACTGGTTAGGCCACGCCTCCCCTGCCTCTAGTGACTGCACATCCCTGATATATATGTATGTATGTGTGTGTGTGTGTGTGTGTGTGTGTAGTATTTGTGCTACAAATTATATATATATATAATGTACTAACATGTTTGTACCAAGTGCCTTATAGGACCTAAGCAAATTTTCCACATGTTTTTCATAGTCACCTGCCTTGCTGTTCTCAAAGTGAAGATAAATTTATACACTTCCATGTGGTACCATTTTCATTGTTTTACCATACTTTGTGGAGAAGTTATGAGGTGTTGTGATCATTAGACACCTCCCTCTGTTGTAGGCAAACATACCACCTGTGTATAAATCTTTATTGTGAAATATCTTGAAAACTTTAGCCAATCAGTATACTTATCACCTGTTTTCTAATTCATCTAATCAAAATGTGTCAAATTAATACATGTTATCTCGGAGATTGTTCATTTCCCAAAATGTGTAGATCAGTGTTATGGGAGACCTAGGTGGGCAACAGCTTGGATAGTACCAACAGCTTCCATTTAGAATAGAATAACAGAGTTGGAAGAGACCTTGAAGGTCGTCTAGTCCAACCCCCCACACCACTTCAGGCAAATGGATATCCAACATCTTCTTGTTGGAGCATTCACAATTTCTGGAGGCAAGTTGTTCCATTTATTAATTGTTTTAACTGTCAGGAAATTTCTCCTTAGTTCTAAGTTGCTTCTCTGCGTGATTAGTTTCCACCCATTGCTTCTTGTTCTGCCCTCAGGTGCTTTGGAGAATAGCTTAACTCCCTCTTCTCTGGGGCAGCCCCTGAAATATTGGAAGACTGCTTTCATGTCTCCCCTAGCCCTTCTTTACATTAAACTAGACATACCCAGTTCCTGCAGCTGCTCTTCATATGTTTTTTCAGCACTGTTGTAACTTAGAATGGTCACTAAATGAACTGCTGTAAGTTGAGGACTACCTATACAGTGGAAGCAACCAACCAGAGCTACCCAGGTGTGGAGCTGCAGGCCCCAAGTTCAGCTGCTTGCTTAGGGATGATTGTATTCATTGCTTCATCTTGGATGCAGCTTTGGGATTTAATGTTATTCAAAATATTGCCTGTGAATTAATAAAACCATCAATTATTAAAAGCCACCAACACTCCCTGGTGATTGTTTGCTGCAAAGTTAATGTATAAACCCAGAAGGAGTTTTGTGAGCTGAAGTAGAAATGTCTGGGATTTGCATTCTGTTTATTTCCATTTAGTGCTCTTTTATCGTCATTCACACAAAGTTTTTAACCGTAAACTTGGAAGAGAAAGAGAGAGAGGGAGAGGGAGGGGGAGGGGGAGGGAGAGGTTTGCTGGGAAAATTATATACAGTTCTCAACTTCTCAGTGGTAGTTTGCCGAATAAGCCATAATTGTCTGGATATGCAAGCCATGAACCATGGTGGCTGGACTCGTAGAGCTCTCTCTGCCACAGACAAGCAGACCCCATTGTGGTTTGTGCAATGTATGAATCAAGTCCCCGAGATCCTGCCTGCCTGAGGGGAAAGAATTCTGCCCAAAATCATTAGTTTTCTGCCCATTTTGAATGTGGTGCAAGGGGAGAAGATTTTTAAAATGATTAATGCTTCACTGCTGCTATCAGCCGTAAAGCCATAGAGGCTCAGAGATGTAGAATCACATTATCCAGATGTTGTTTGTTACAAATAAATCCACACCTTCTGGCTGCAACAGCTGTTGGTAAAGCCAAATGTGGGGCCAATAAAATCTAAATATTGTCACTTAAATTTGAGTTTATGGTATCAAGAGACCTTTTTTTTGTAGAATTTGAGAACAGGCCTTGAACTAGGCAGCACTGGTTCAAAGTACAGGTAGCTCATTTAGTGACCAAAATTATAATGCCACTGAAAAAAAGTGACTTATGGCCATCTTTCACACTTACCACCTTTACAACAGCCCCATGGTCAGGTCAAAATTCAGATGCTTGGCCACTGATTCATATTTATGACGGTTGCAGTGTTCCCAGGTCACCTGATCCCTTTTTGTGACTTTCTGACAAGCGAAGTCAATGGGGAAGCCAGATTCAATTAACAACCATGTTGCTAACTTAACAACAGCAGTGATTCGCTTAACAACTGTGGCCAGAAAGGTGGTAGAATGGGGCAAAACTCACTTCACAAATATCTCACTTAGCAACAGAAATTTTGGGCTCAGTTGCGGTTGAAGTCAAGGATTACCTCTATTTTACAATGCTTGTTCAGTGGCTTTTGATGGCCAAATTAAGTTGGCTTTCATTTAGTATAGTAACTGGTAGTTACCCGCTGTCCGTTCCTTCTTTCCATATTCACTGAGGATGGAGTTGGGAATAAGACCTCCAGAACAAGTCAGCACTGTTCAAAATGCATAAAGCAAAAAACTTGATATTGGGGGGGGGGGGGGTGGAAACTTTTTATCCAATGTGAAACAGTCCAGTGTGGATTTCACAGAACTTCTTAGAGGACTTAAGTAAGTGTTTTTTCTGACTATAAACTTGTGGTCTGCCAGTGGAGTCAGACAGTGAGGAGGTTGGGGAGGAACATGGGCCAGTCCTGGAGTCTGGGGAAGGGGTCTATGTCGGAAGCAGAGAGGAGGCCAGGGCCATATGCCAGTTATCAGCTGCCTTTGGAGCTAGACAGCAGTGAGGCAGAGGAACAGCTGGAGCCTGTTCCCAGTGTGCGCATGCACAGAGTTGCCAGACTAAGGGATCAACTGAGAAATCAGGGCTGACTTGAGAGTAATGCCACAGGTAGACGGTGAATGGCCCCTCCTGTTGGAAATAAAAGAGGAGTGAAAGGGGAGTGGGATTTTGGAAGAAACCATTTGTTTATTCATTTCAGGAGTGTGAAGATCTGTCCGTGAATCTCAGAGACTCGGTGCCCAGTCTTTCCTTGCACAGCACTACAGTTTTCCAAGCTAGATAAGGTCTGTGGTCATAACTTCACCTTTGAAAGACTGTTTGCCAGGCCTTTGCTGAATGTGAATGAGAGGAATTCACATTCGTTTAATAAAAGGGGTTTTGTTAGGACCAGGACTCTGCTTCGTGCTTTTTGGGAAAGCCTAGGTCAGAACAAAACTCTAGTGATCTGGATGGAAAACATCTGATACATAGAGCTTTTGAGACCTAAAAACATACGTGCTAGAATGCAAGCTTCAGCACAAACCACACACATTGATTAGCAAAACTCACAGCAGTGAACATATTGTTGATTCCCGATTGTTAGCTAAATTGGTTCAAATACCACCAAGGGCCTTTTTGCTTGCATTTCTTTGCCATCTGCAGGGAATGTTAGCCAGATGTATCCTAACGCAGAGACTTGATACTGAGATGATCCACCCTTGAGTCATATGCTGAGTTTATACAACAGACATGGCTAATATGTGGTGATCTAAATGTTTGTGGAGATTCGCAATCATCCCGGTCATGGTTGTCCCAAATGTACTTTTTCAAGAGGCAACTGGACTTTCTGGAAAGTCCAGTTGCCTCTTGAAAAAGCACATTTGGGACATGAGATGATCTAGTTAGTACATAATGGTTGCATTCACACAACGCACTAGGTTTACCCGGTTTTCATTTTGATAAGTTATCCCCCCCCCCAATTGTGTCTTAGTATATTCTGCAAAGTTCATGGCTCAATGTTTTCTGAACCTAGAAGTTGTGTTAACTGAGCCAAGCATGGATATATGTGTACAAACCCAGATACTTGGTTAATTCAGATATCCAAGTATTAGGCTGTTTACATAGACCTGGAAATAGGATGTCAAATTATAGGAGTGTGCACCATATCCAGAAACAAACACGGACTCATGACAGCATAACCTTTCCAAACTAAATAGTTCGGAACTGGAGTTATCCCGAAGCTTCATCAGATATTTGGAAGTAAGGGAGCAAGTACTAGGTAGAAAGGAAGGGCTTCTTGAGAATAACTGAATTGCAGTACTTAAGAGAGGAATAAAAGCTAGCAGCTGGTTAGGATGGGACTCTAGCAGGTGAAAATAATGACTTATAATTTCTAGCAAGTCTGAATCTTTGGCTTCTGCCTTGAAGAGTTTTCAAGCTTTGGTAACTGCAGATCTCCAGTTTCCTCCCTGGATTTCACTAAGAACTTCGTTTTGGTTAGTTTGGTTTATCTTATTGTATTTGAGCCTGGGAAGATTAGCAGTTTTAGCAGGTTTCTAATATTTTGTAGTACCATAATACTTAAATTACTCATCTAAGGAAAAGTCAGGAGTGGTGGCAAGACAGTGTTCTGCTAGGTAAGAAAGGTTTTTTCCTATCTCTGAGGGGTAGTTTTACTACTGGTCTTCAAAAATAACATTGGTTGGGGGAAGGGAAATGCCAGCTTCCAGGGCTGTTGTAGATTTCAGTCTTGGTGTAAGAAAGTACAGAAACAAGTGTTTGGAAGAGATGGTGGAATATGGTCAGGTGGACATTGAAGTGTTGGAAGAAGTGTTGTCCATCTGAGTTCAGTTCCAAGTGGAGAAAAAGAAACTGGAAACATAGAGGCTGTTTGGAAAGATGGTTTAATGGTGGACAGGATCACATGACTTGAGCTCCTGAACAGAAAAGGGGAACCACATGCTTCAAGATGTTGGGTGAAGAAAAAAGAGGCAGGGATGCTGAAAGTTCCTGGTTTTATGCCCTCTCTGGGCTTTGAACCTGCGCTTGTATTCTGATTGGTTGTCAGACTCCCATGGGGCCATGCCAGGACAACTTTGTAGACTGTGTTTTGAGTCCACGTTTGGTTGAGCATTGCTTCTTCCCAGGTGCCTTGTGGTGAGATGGGTAAAGGGCTAATACTATCATGCCTTAATCCCATCAACCTTGAGCTGAAGGGGGAGATCTTTGTTATGTAGAATAGACTGCCTCAGGCCTTTTAATGCCCATTGACAAAGATGGGAGCTATTAAGAGTGAGTCTGTTTCCTGCCTACAAACATGTTTCTCCATTTCTTATCCAGGGAAATAAAACATTCTGCCTTTTCAATATTTCCCAAGATATTTCATTTTTCTAGGAGAGGGGTGGGTGCTAACGTCCTACAGAAGAATGCCAATGTTCAAGTTCGTCTAGAGCTGTTCCTTAATATTCTTTGACTGTGTCATCCTTTTCTGTCCTATTCCATTTTCTGTGTGTTTGTGTGGACACCAACCGAGCAGAAAACTAAGTGGTCTTTAATGGTCTTTCATTTATCATAACTCTCTAGTTCCTGCACTTATCCTTCTGAAGTGTGGCAGATTTTTTGCTTAGGGCTATGGCTGTGATGGCTATCCATTTTGATATAAATTGCTCAAAAATCTGGGAAGCGAATTGTTGTCTATGGAAAAAAAATTAAATCTCCCCATCTCTCAAATGATGGTGTTTCTAGCTATTTCAGAATTTGTAGTTTCCTATCTTAGGGAGGGTCATCTCTCTGCAAGGCTAATTTGATAAAAATGGGGCAGGAAAGGTACCCCTTCTTTTGAACCCATAAACTGTGGAGTTCCAATAGTTGCACTCTATCCGAGCAAGAGCTCTGTTCCTCTGAATCATGAGCTTCTTGTTAGAGGCAAATATTGTTATTGCCATCCAGTTCAAATTTTAACAAATTTAACAGATTAACAGAGTTGGAAGGGACCTTATAGGTCATCTAGCCCAACCCCCCCACTCAAGCAGGAAACCCTACACCATTTCTGACCAATGGCACTCCAATCTCTTCTTGAAAGTCTCAAGTGATGAAGCTCCCACAACTTACGAAGGCAACTTGGTTGATTGTTCTCACTGTCAGAAAGTTCCTCCTTATTTCCAGGTTGAATCTCTCCTTGGTCAGTATCCATCCATTATTCCTTGTCTGGCCTTTGGGTGCTTTGGAAAACAGATTGACCCCCTCCTCTATGTGACAGCCCCTCAAATATTGGAAGGCTGCTATCATGTCTCCCCTGGTCCTTCTCTTCACTAGACTAGCCATGCCCAGTTCCTGTAACTGTTCTTCATATGTTTTAGTCTCCAGTCCCCTAATCATCCTGGTTGCTCTTCGCTGCACTCTTTCTAGAATCTCAACATTTTTTTTTATAGTGTGGTGACCAAAACTAGATGCAGGACTCTAGGTATGGTCTTACGAAGGCTTTATAGAGTGGTATTGGTACCTCACTTGATCTTGATTGTATCCCTCTATTAATGCAATTTAGGATTGCATTGGCCTTTTTGGCTGACGTTGCACACTGTTTTAAAATTGAAACAGCTGCTAAATAACTTTCTTTAATAGAGAAATGAAGACTTGACCTATTTTTACATGCATGATAAGGGCAATGCTTTAATTGCACAGTTATGGCCCTCCTCTTCACCTCACTCCCTGCAGATACCCCTGAATAGCTTCAAAAAAGTTAGATCCAGTAGAAAAGAATATCTTGAGCTCAGCGTTAAACTAAGGAGACTATATATAGTATACATGTGATTATATGTTATGAAAATGAAAAATAAAAAAAACTTTATAAAAGAAACTATGGAGACTTGGTTGAACCAGCTGCAAGAAAAGAAATTGGATCCCTTTAGAATTTAATCCCCTTAACTTCTAGCACATAGAATTCTACCTTGTGGAAATCTCCATCAATAGCCAAAAGGCATTTCCATCAATAGCCTTCGTTATATGAATTTTGATAAATGCATGTTTTTCATTTCTTGTTAAGCTACAATATGGGCTGTTTTATTCTGACTTTCAGGTTGCCAAAAGCTAACAGCATATTTACTTTATTGTTCAATTAGCTGATAACCCAGCATTGCCCAGGTATTTATTTATTCTAATCCTGTATTAGACAGGAAAAGCCCTGATTTCGGCAACAATTAAATTAGTTACAAATGTTTCCCTGTGCCCACAGAAGCATCAAGGAAAGTGATACCACCTTGTTGTTTTGCTAGCAGATCCGTGATTATTTGGTATGCCTTTTTCTGATCTTGATTTAGAAGCGGCTTCTTGTCCGTGATATTTGCACTAAGCTATTTGACGTCGCAGTTCTTTTCTTGTAGGTAATCTGTGTGAAGTACGTCATGTCGGTCTCGTAGCGGTGCAGACTCGCTGGGTTGCAGTAATGTTTTATTGATCAGGGCCATATATTTGTCCACAAAAATAATCAAAGTCTTGTTGAAAATGTCTGGACAAATTTAGTTTCTAATGTTGGGTTTTTCCCTTTACCAGAGGGAGCCTCTTTGTGGAGTACTGTGAAGCCGTTACCATGACAACTCTGCTGTGCTGTACAGTAGAAGCCGTTTTAAGACACAACAGGCTGTATCTTAACAAAACATACACACCGAGGGGTGTTAGGGATGTCTTTCCCCCACAGTATTTGTTTCCAGAGAGTAAATCATCTGTGTACCAAGTTTGATTGAAATTGCTTGAGGCATTCCAGAATTATCCTGCAACACACACACACACACACACACACACACAGCCATTTATATATAGATGACCCTCAGCAAACCATAATTAAGCATGACCTTGGATGTGGTCAACCCACCTCATAAAACTGTTGGGTATGAAAACTTCCATAATTGAGAATGTTCATATACACCTTGAGCTGTCAGGTGGGATATAAATGTATTTGTTCATGAGATTTCTGTACGCCCATATTTCCAAAGGACTCTTGGTGCTCTACCATTGTCTGCAGTGATCAAAGTACGTTATAATAACCTGGATCAATTTAGAAGAGCAACCAAGAAAACCCATTGAAATTATGTCAGTGCTGAAGCAGCAAGGCTGGCTAGGGAATTCTGAGAGCTGAAGTCCACACATCTTAAAGTAGCTGAGATTGCGAAACACAATTCTTCATTAGGAGAGTTGGCTGGGAATCCTGGGAGTTGAAGTCCACTTTTGCTAAAGTTCCCAAGATTGGGGGAAAAACACTGTTGTTGAACTGACCTAGAATTGTTTTTGGTTTCTTCAGCCATGACTGTTCTTTTGAGCCAGATCAAACCCAGCCATGCCTGAATGCACAGGGCATGAATGAAAACGGTGTAGTAATTATTACTCCGCAGCCTTCTGAAATAAAAAGAATGGGAGGTTGCTATGGGAGCCACAGTGGTGGCAGCAGCAACAATAACAGCTCATTTGTAAAAGGCTTGAAATGTTCCCAAGTACAAATTACCTCTTGTTATAATAAATGGTGTTATGGACTGAGATGAAGGCAACATCCCTGACTGATTGGAGAGCCCAAAACCGTCAGAACGGTTGAGAAGAAGTCAAAGGGGAAGACTCAAATCGTTGAGTTGGTTCACGGAAAGAAGCCTAGCCCTCTTCTGCAGTTTCTCCCCAACGTCTTGGACCTGGGACAATATTGGATCTCAGCCACAAAAATCCAAACTGCTTACCAATGATGCTCAGGATTTTTGCGGCTTGGATTCGGTAGCTCTCATGGTAGCAATAAGGTGCAACAGGAATGGAAGTACAGAGAGTCCTTGGCTTACAACCATGTTTCTTCAGAGGTTCCATGGTGCACCCTTCACCACTGTAATGAAGTCCCTCCACCATGCTGCTATTCCTTTCCTCTCTCTATAACTCTTTGGAAGAGTTAAAACATTCTAACACTGGTGACGCTACACATGAAATCAATTCATTTAAGAGTTTGGCATATTTTGCCTATCTAGGCCTTGTGATGTATAAACTAGTGTTTATAAGTTAGCATTCTATGCAGTGGTGGGATTCAATTTTTTTTACTACCGGTTCTGTCGGCATGTCTTGGTGGGCATGTCTTGGTGGGCATGGCAGGAGAAGGATGATGTAAAATCTTCATTCCTTCCCCACTCCAGAGGAAACTTACGGCAAAATCCCCATTCCCTCCCGATCAGCTGGGACTCGGAAGGCAGAGAATAGATGGGGGCGGGTCCATTCAGAGGCGGCATTTACCGGTTCTCTGGACTACTCAAAATTCCCGCTACTGGTTCTCCAGAACTGATCAGAACCTGCTGAATACCACCTCTGATACTATGTAAATCTAGCTGTTGTTTGTTCAATAAACCATGGTTTATTGCAGGGGACTGTGGCAGCCAAAAGTAGAGCTTGGGAGCTTGTTTTCACTGGCAGGGCACTCGGGCCCCACTGGCACTCCCGACATGAGTGATGTTGAGCTGGCCACATAGCCCCAGCCAGCCTCCCCGGGTCAAATACAATCCTGATGCGCCCTCAATAAAATTGAGTTTGACACCTGGTCTACACATTCTGGCTAATGGCCCTCACAAGGAGTTCCCAGCATGAAGCAGCAGCATGAATACTGGAAATTTAAAAGTGATTTCTTGTGAAAACCTAGCATAACGTGATGTAACAGGGTAGCTATTCCAACCAAGAATATGTTGTTGTTTTTTAAAACCAATTGGTCAAGTTTAGGTCTGCAGCAGTGGTGGGATTCAAAAATGTTTACTACCGGTTCAGTGGGTGTGGCTTGGTGGGGTGGCTGGCTTGGTGGGCGTGGCTTGGTGGGCATGGCAGGGGAAGGATCCTGTAAAATCTTCATTCCCTCCCCACTCCAGCGGAAGGATCATGCAAAATCCCCATTTCCTCTCGATCAGCTGGGACTCGGGAGGCAGAGAATAGATGGGGGTGGGGCCAGTCAGAGGTGGTATTTACCGGTTCTCCAAACTACTCAAAATTTCCAGAACTATCCAGAACCTGCTGAATACCACTTTTGGTCTGCAGTATATTTAAAAAATAAGTTTTAGTTTCTGACAGGAAGTGGTTAAATTTAGGAGAGAAACGTCCAAAGAACAGATAAAAGATAGAAATCAAATTATTTCCGAGGAGGAATAAACAGGAACAGTCAAATCCATAATGATTTCTTTGTAGCATTAGCCTTTGCCAGTTACCTTCCCATTTCTTTAAATTAGCACCCATGCTGATTTTCAGTAGAAAAAGACGCAGGAAAGGAAGAGGACAAGAGTGTTGATTAGCATCTATTGCTGCAGGTGTCTCTTCCAGCTCTTAATTTTTATTTTCTTGGGGTGGTATTTCCGCATACCCAAAAATCTTTGTGTATCATTTCTTGTTTTTTTTAATTTAAAGAATACTTTTCTTTTTGGGTCAGACAAAGTCAGACAATACATAACACATAGAACCTTCTTCAATCATGTACAGCATGTTGTTTGGTTGTAAAGTTTTCGTGCATCACTTCCATAGTCTTCACTTTCAAATGTATGTAAAATCACAAATTATCAACTCATTTCAAACAAATTCTCATATCATCAATCCAGTATATTATATAAAACAATATTATAGTTATTAAACATTCATTTGACGATAAATTGCTTTTACATACTTTTGTATGAAATATCCTAAGTCTGAAGTAAAACTATATAATAGCATTCCATTAAATCCTCCTAAAATCATCCAATAACATTACATCATTCTAACATATTCTAAATAAAAAAATATTATATTTAATCACAAATACTTTTACATCTCCTCTCGTAGTCTTTATTTGCAGTTTGTATAAAATTTCATATCCTCAAACTAGTACCTATATATGTATTATTATCATTATTACTCATTTATTTGGCTATATATAATACTCTAAATTTAACTAAAATTGACTTAATTTTTATTGTTAACTTTCACTACATCAACTTGTGTCTTTCCAGTAGTGGTGCAGTTTTATATCTCGTGTCATTTGTGGAATTAATATTCTGGTTGTTTTCTTAGTGGGTTCCAGTTCACCTATTTCCCCTTTCCATATCCACTCTTACTATTTCCAACCACGCTCAGTATGCTGTCAGTATCAACAATTTTCTTATCTCTTTGTTCTTTTTTTCCTTCAATTTTTGGAACTCTGTCCTCAACTTTCTTCTTTTGATAAATGTCCTCAATTTTTCCATCTCTTTTTGCTGTTCTTTGTTCTACGTCATCCATTCTCATCCCAATTTTCTCTGTTATTATTAATATATTTTGAATTTTAAACATAATCATTTGCAATACTAATGTTTCTTTTTCATGTTGCGCCATCCTTCCAACTTATAAACACTTCCACTATAGCATTCAAAGCTTTTATTGTATTCCAAACAAATTCATTATAGTCTTTCAGGTCAAAGCTTTATCTTCACTGTAGTCCAGCTACTAATAGAAACTCCAAAAGAGCACCTGTGTAAACAGTCCATGCTCTTTACACTTTCACTCTCAATAAACAAAAGTGAAAGGCTTTGAAGTGTAACTCCGATGATCAAAGAGAAGAAAGAAAAAACAATGTTTCCAAGCCTCCAGCCTTAAAGTGGCAGTGTTACTTTGCTTTCTCTGCTGTTACAGCCCTCTTTAAATAGCAGACTTATGGAGAAAAATTCTTAATAAAAAAAAACAATCTAGTCAAACTTTGTAAAAGAAAACAAAAAAAAATCAATCCACCAGTATATATAGAAAAGATAAAAAATAAAAAGTACAAGAAGAAAAACCGAGCCATCCAAATTAAAAAATAGGAAACATTTGCAGAACTTCAATTTGTAAAAGGAGAAATTAAAAAAAAGGATAACACACTAAGCCCCCTCCCCCCTGCAACTGCTTTTGGCCTCCGGAGAAGTCCAGGAGGTGTTAATGGACAGCAACTCCTTTCATCCCAAGCCAGCATAGTTGGTGCACGTTGTAGTCCAATAACATCTTAGTCCAGACGTGAGTAAGAAAAAACATAACATTAAAGAATCTGTAGAAGAGTGAGCTCCTTCACTTGGTGTTGCTTACTCCTGCCTAACCCAGCATATTCCAACTGCTTTCATTTCCATTTATTTAGGTTCATATATTGCCCAATCACAAGCAATTCTTGGCAGTTTACACTCCAGGGTCATCAGATTATAATCTACATATATAAAAAGCAAATACCACTCGCTCATTACAAAATCTCCAGAACCATAAAGCCTACAAACTTGAAATTTGGCACGTATGTTTCTCTTGGCTTCTAGGTGCTCACTGAGAAAGGATTTGTCAAAATGACCATCAGATCATTAGTATTTCTTATACAATAATTAACACGCTCTGATGCTAAAGAGTTCTACTCCCCCTCCTCACCTGCAAAGAACTCCATTCCAACTGCCAGTTACCCTATATTAACACACTCCGATGCTAAGGAGTTAGACATTCTACTCCACCTCCCTACCTGAAAAGAACTCTGTTCCAACTGCCATTTGCCTCACATTCCATTGCCTCAGTTCAAATTGGCAGACGTTCCACTCCTTCACTCAGGAGCGGTCTGAGGCTCCTTACACTATTAAACATCTGTACCTCACCAAAATGTCTACACTTTCCACCTATGCAACTGCTTCCAGACTCAGAGCAGTGGGAGCGATATTCCCTTATGTGTTTCAATCACTGACCACCACTGAACCAATGGATTGAACTGGAGTGAACCTGATTTCTCCTGCATTGCCTGATCAGATAGTTGTGTCACAAAGCACGGTATCCAGCTAGTATAATATAAAAGTAATACCAATGCAGTATTCTTTAGGTATCACAACTCCAGAGAATCTATAAGGCATCTTGTTCTCAAAAGACTCTCAGGAGAAATAAGTTTGAAAAGCCTTCTGGTTTTCTAGCAGAGTTTGAGACTGCTCTGGTTTGGGATGTGTACTGCCCTTCCAAAATGGAGGGAACAAGATGGAGTTCCATCATTGGAATTCTGAGTCCCCTTGAGGTCAGGCCTTGGAACAGGCCTTTGCAAGCTTAGATTCTACTTGGAATAGGTGGTGTCAAAGATACGCAACAATTGTGGGAAAGTAATAGGAAATTAACTCTGACCACATCATATAAAGAGAACCTATATAAAATGATTTATAGGTGGCACTTACCAACAGCTAGGCTAGCCAAAATGTATAAAAATGTATCACCTAATTGCTGGAAATGTGACCAAATACCGGGCACCTACTACTACCACATGTGGTGGACATGTAGAAAGGCAAAAGACTACAAGAAGAGCGGAGGTGGCGCAGTGGTTAAATGCAGCACTGCAGGCTACTTCAGCTGACTGCAGTTCTGCAGTTTGGCTGTTCAAATCTCACCGGCTCAGGGTTGACTCAGCCTTCCATCCTTCCGAGGTGGGTAAAATGAGGACCCAGATTGTTGTTGGGGGCAATATGCTGACTCTGTAAACCGCTTAGAGAGGGCTGAAAGCCCTATGAAGTGGTATATAAGTCTAACTGCTATTGCTATTGCTATTACTGGTGAAAGATTCCAATATGGTTGGAAGAAATGACCAGACAGAAATTGGAATTTAAAGCAGAACTATTCTTATTAGGAATGATAAAAGAAGGTCAAAGTAAAGGGTTAACATATTTAACATTACATATTATAACAGCAGCAAGAATAGTTTATGCCCAACAATGGAAGAATGAGAACATACCACTAGAAAGGGAAATAATAAAGAAAATATTTGACTCTGCAGAATGTGACAGGCTAATGCTGGAATTAAAAAAGGAGAGACAGAATACAATGAGGTTTGGAATAGATTTTACCAATGGTTGGATTTGAGGAATAGAAGTTGGAACGGAAAAGAACAAGGATGTATAGATCAAAAGAAGATGTAATATATGTATTATATTATGTAAATGTAATGTTGATGAGGGGTTAAGTATGTGTATATAATTAGTGATGTATGCGGAATGCATAAGATATTCCTGTTATATTTTGGTTTTGTATGGCAGAGATAACACCAGGATAGTTGCACCATGTCCAACTTTTTTTTAAAAAAAAAAAGATACGCAACAATCCTGGGAGCTACAATCAAGATTATCATTTTGGTGGTACTAGCTGATGCTCCGCAAGTGTGAGAGATTGTGCAGAGGCTAAAAAGGCTGGTGATGAATCAGTTAACAGTTTCTCTCTTGAAGCCCTTCATGGCATAGAGCAAGTGTGCTCCAGATCCTTGCCATTAAAAGCTATCCTGTGGGAACGAGGAAGTGTGCCTTTTCTATTGCACCTGCCACCCTCTAGAATAGCATCCCTAGAGAGGTATCTACGCAGCCCCCTTTCCCTGGGGTTCTGGAAAGGTGTGAAGATCTGGCTTTCATCCCTGGACTGGGGTTGGTGTGTTAATGGTGCCCTTGTCTTGTATTGATAGCATTGCCATGGTTGGTTTTATTCCAGGATGTCCTACTTCTTTTATGTTTTTGATAGTTTTAACTCTGCAGTTGGATTTTGTCAGCTTCCCAGAGTCGACATGTTCAAAGAGACTTTTCCTTGATTAACTCACAAATTCATTCATTCATTCATTCATTCATTCATTCACTCACTCACTCACTCACTCACTCACTCACTCACTCAATTTCAATGGCCGCCCATCACATACAATTGACTCCGAGCAGCCAGCAATAATAAAATCAATTAAAACCAAATGCAACACAATAGAAAAAAACACACACAAACAGCTGAGAAAAAAAAATCCTAACCATAGATGTTAATACAACCGGGGCCCTGGTTGAATAATAAAAGAAGCCAGGAAATGCTTCTACAGTTCCTAATCACTATGTCAGACGAGCCTTAAAGATTCCCAAGTTGTTCTTGCTAGTTTGCTCTTCCCAAGTACAGGGAAGGGGTGGGGGTGGGAATTGACAGTTGCAGCTATGCCTGGACCAGAAGTGATATTCAGCCGGTTCTGACCGGTTCTGGAGAACTGGTAGCAGAAGTTTTGAGCAGTTTGGAGAACTGGCAAATACCACCTCTGGCTGGCCCTGCCCACATCTATTCTCTGCCTCCCGAGTCCCAGCTAATCGGTTGGGTCCTCTTCTGTTGCCCTGCACAGGAGAACGGAGCTGGAAAGCAGATTAGTTGGGTGGGGAGGGAATGGGGATTTTACAGTATCCTTCCCCTGCCACGCCCATCAAGCCATGCCCACCAAGCCATGCCATGCCCACAGAACTGGTAGTAAAAAATTTTGAATTCTACCACTGGCCTGGACACCCCTTCCCAAGCCATTGCTGGAGAGGCTGTTGGCCAAGCAAGGAGAGGCTCTGTTGCTCTGAGTAAAAACATACATGGATCTCTTATTTTTTATGTGTAGGCACATATATTGAATAGAATGGAATACATTATTTGACCAAGCGTGATTACACCCCTAAGGAATTTGTCTCAGGTGCAGGAAACACTCAGTATACATACAAAGCAACAGACAATATCAGTGAAAGTGGGAATAAAGAAGATAATAAGGATAAATAATACCAGCCATACTACAGAGGTTAATATATGTAGAGTCGACATTAGACAGCACTGAGAGAATTAAGTGCTCAACAGAATGATGGCACAAGGGGGGGAAAAACCTGTCCCTGTGTCTAGTTATTTTGGTTCGCACACAACACATACACACAGACACACAGACACACACACACTTAAGTGTTTGCTTGTTCCTGGTTCGGCTATCAGCAGAATTTCAGTATGACCTATTAACAATATATTGTAGCATATTATCTGAGTGCTCATCTATTCTACATCAGCAGGAGGTATCAATAGCAACATTTCCCAATTAGAACATTCAGCCAAGAATAATTGAGGTAAGGATGGCAAAGAATATCAATATTCTCTGCAGCTGATGGAAAACACTGCCGCTAGGCTGTTGGTGGGAAATTTCCTTCGTGGGGAGGAGCTGGGCTGCCTTGGACCAGGTCAAATCGCCTGAGGAACCAAGGACTGAGGTGCCTCAAGACTCGATAATTGATGACCACCTTGGCCTCGTCTAGAACCAAAATCCCCTTGTCTGTAGATGGAAAGAAAGACCTTGCTTCCAAGTATCCCGAACATGGGGACCCCTGTTTATAAAGAAGGGCTGAGATGAGTGAGCTTTCAGTATGGGCTCAAGTCCATCTATTTGCCTCAGCTTTAGACCAGATTTTGGTGCCTGGGCTTATTGTTTTCTCTCATCATTTGGAATGGCGTTCTTCTGCTTTAATCTGCACTTTTTAACTAGTCTTACTGGTGAATTTGTTGGATCTTACTGTGGAATTGCTTTCAATCAGAAGAGTGGCTTTTAAAAAATTATATTAATAAAAATGTAAGTAGAGGTTCCGTGTGGGCATTGAAAATGTGGTAGAGTCCTTTATGCTGTATTTATTTGTTCCAGCTGTTGGAAGAAATGTCCATCTGGGTTCAGTTCCAAGTGGGGAAAAAGACACTGGAAACATGGAGGCTGTTTGGAAAGAGGATTTTTTTAATGATGGCCAGGATCAAATGCCTTGATGATGTTGGGTGAAGAAAAAAAGGGAAGACATGCTGAGAGTCCCTGAGTTTTATGCCCTCTCTGGGCTTTTGAATTTGAGCTTGTATTCTAATTGGTTGTCAGACTCCCATGGGGCCATGCAGGGGCCGTGTTTTGAGTCCAAGTTTGGTTGAGCCTTGCTGGGTACTGGTAGTGATGTAATGAAAGGGCTTTGGGATTCCTATTATGGCTCTGCCTGAAGGAGGTAGATCTTTGTTATGTAGAATAAACTGGCTCAGGCCTTAATGGCCCATTGACAAAGGAAGCGGGGGGCTTAGTTTCTGCCTCCCTTTTAGGGGGAATATTCTGTCCTTTTAATATTTCCTAAAATATTTTATTTTTCTACGAGATGGGTGGGTGCTAACTTCCTACACAACTATGATTATTTCTTCTGAAAGTTGGATGTTTAAGGGAAGCGTACACGTTGATTGTCTGCCATCCAGTTGGTATCAACCTTTAGAACCACATAGGTATATTTTTTTTATCCAGGTTGATCTGATCCCAAACTGTTTCTTCATCATTTCCAGGGTGCACCCTTCACCACTGTAATTAAGTCCCTCCACCATGCTGCTGTTCTTCTCATCTCTTTATAACTCGCTGGAAAAGTTAAAACATTCTAACACTGGCAGCACCTCCACGTGAAATCAATTCATTTAAGAGTTTAGCCTGTTTTGCCTATCTAGGCATCCTGATCTATAAACCAGGGCTTACCAGTTAGCATACTACGTAAATCTAGCTGTCGTTTGTTCAATAAAGCAGGGTTTATTGTTATAGTTAAGTTCTCAATTTGATCAATCTGGAATTGGAGCAAAGATGCAGTTGGACTGTGAAAATTCACCTCCCCATGACGACCTGGCTTGCAAGACGTATGAAAGGAAAATGCAAAAATGGCTCCAGATTGGCAGAGCATACAGGCCTCTGACTGAGAGCCCAAGAGGCAAGTAACATGCAAGCAATTGTTCCACAGATATGCAGGTTTTCTGATAAACTGTCTCAGAGTAGCTAACGGCAAAACAGGAAGCACTTAACTGAACAGCAGGCAGCGCCGATGAGCTTGCAGAAATGTGATGTATTGGAAGAGTGGTGGGAAGACAATCGCAAGAAGTGAGGCAAATCTCTTTTGATGCCAGGTCCTGCACTCATCCGTCGTCTTCTTTTTTTCCTAGTGTGCTTTTCTGAATTGACAGCCAATGGCTGGAATTTGCCAGTTGCTGTTCTTGGGATACATGCATATCTCAGATGGCCCCATGCCACAGATGGAGAGAGCCCAATTCTTACATCCAGCTGTGCCATAATATCCTTTGCTCTCTCTCTCTCGTGCTGTGTGATCCTAGCTTTTTGCCAGGCTCCAAAATCGAAGACAGACATTTTGAGATTCTTCTAAGCAGTTTCCTTTGTTGTTCCTTCCCTACAGACAGTATCTTGCCAAGCTAAAGCAAGCTACTTGCACCATAAAACATACATACTCTAGGAACTATTAAAGAGGAATTGTCTTAACTCTTACCTGCACAAAATATGTAAACTACACCTTTCTTTTGCTCCTCTGGAATGCAGCCCCTCTCTCCTTGGAATCCAGACTACATTCCACCCCATTTTTAAATTTTGTGATCATAGAGTTGGACTCGACATGTTTGAACCCAGACAGTAACAGTTTACTGCAAAACTGGAGGCAAAACTGGTCAAACAATGGCTTAGCCCAATGAATAAGCCAGGTTAATGGCCGACCAGACTGCCCAACCAATTTCCACCCACTCAATGTTGCAGTCTTCTATTTTTCCGAGGTTGGATGGGAGTGATGGGTCCTCAAGATGTGGGGCACCAAGCTGGAAAGTCTGAGTGTTGATTCTCCCATGAGACATCTTGACCAGAGATGGTATTCAGCAAGTTCTGACCGGTTCTGGTGAATCGATAGTGGAAATTTTGAGTAGTTTGGAGAACTGTCAAATATCACCTTTGACTGGCCACGCCCCCATCTATTTGCTTCCTCCCAACTCCCAGCTGGTCAGAGACCCAGCTGATTAGCTGGGTCTTCTTCTGTTGTCCTGCACAGGAGAATGGAGTTGGAAAGCAGGTTAATGAAGTGGAGAGGGAATGGGGATTTTACAGTATCCTTGCCCTGGAGTGGAGTAGAAATGAGGATTTGGCAGTATTCTTCCGCTGCCATGCACACCAAGCCAAATCACGTCCACCAAGCCACGCCCACAGAACCAATCGTAAAATTTTGAATCCTACCACTGATCCGAGGTGGCGCAGTGGTTAGGGTGCAGTACTGCAGGCCACTTCAGCTGACTGTTATCTGCAGTTCAGCGGTTCTAATCTCACTGGCTCAAGGTTGACTCAGCCTTCCATCCTTCTGAGGTGGGTGAAATGAGGACCCAGACTGTGGGGGCGATATGCTGACTCTGTAAACCACTTAGAGAGGGCTGAAAGCCCTATGAAGCGGTATATAAGTCTAACTAACTGCTATCTTGACTCACCATCAAAGTTTCATGCTGTTCATCTGATGTAGCCTGGAGCTTAGACCTGGGTCTTGGCGATCAAAACAAGCGTTCATTTGCCATCTTGATGGCATTCCCTGGAGTCTTTTCTAGCACCAAAGTCCCAAATCTCAGTGGTCTTTTTAACCCACTTCTTCAATGTCTGACTTTTACTGAAAATGTCACCAGGAAAATTACGGCATGCACGATTTTAATCTTTATAGCAATAGCAATAGCAGTGGACTTATATACCGCTTCATAGGCCTTTCAGGCCTCTCTAAGCGGTTTACAGAGAGTCAGCATATTGCCCCCAACAATCTGGGTCCTCATTTTACCCACCTCGGAAGGATGGAAGGCTGAGTCAACCCTGAGCCGGTGAGATTTGAACCGCTGACCTGCTGATCTAGCAGTAGCCTGCAGTGCTGCATTTAACCACTGCGCCACCTTGGCTCCTGCATTTAACCACTGCGCCACCTATAGGCATAGACACCCCCCTCCCTCAAGGCATTTGAATTTCTTTTCCAAGGGCTTCATGGCTGTCCTACCAAGCATTAATTTGAGGCGTATTTCTTGGCTGCAGGTTGCTTTATTGTTGATATTCACTCCTAAGAGGTAGAAGTCCTCCACTAGTTCATTAGCTTCATTCTTCATTCCTTGACACTTGTCTGTGGTAACTGAGTCATAACTCAACGGGAGGGGACAGCTGAGTTTTGTGCATAGACTCAATTTTGTTGTTTTTTGGGGAACTAAGGTGAGTGGAAGACGAGATGTGTGGTCAGCGGTGGTATTCACTTACCTTCCCTACCGGATCGCAAATGTGAGTGCACGCGCCATGCAGGGCCGGATTTAGATGAAAAGAGGCCCTAGGCTATTCCACTTATGAGGCCCTTTTACCTCCCATTTTTAAGTTTGTAAATTACATGAGAGACAATAAAATACATCATTACTTTGATATATATCAATATATATCAATATATATAGCTGGCCTCTTGACGGAGGGCGGCTCTGCTCCGCGGCAAAGGCAGCGAGGCCAGCCGCCTCCCCTGCTGCGCTCAGCTGCCCGGCTCAGCCCCCTCGCCCTCACCTGCCTGGCCGCTGGTGGGCTCCGCGTCGACGGGGCGGCTACTGAGAGCGGCCGTGCCTCTCGCCCGACCGCCGGTGCCGAGAACGTGGGCGGGCTCCCCAACTGCCGCGGCGCTGGAACGATCTTAACCAATACATTTTTATGTTTGTTTATTAGTCATATGCGTAGAATTTCTCCTTATTTTCAGTTCAGTGTTTTAGTGTTCACTGTTTTTAGAATAGTGTAATTTTAATTTTGCTAACAATTTGAATTTAGGCCCCTCTTGATCTTGAGGCCCTAGGCTGAAGCCTAGTTAGCCTATAGGAAAATCCGGCCCTGGCGCCATGTCTGTACCAGAGGTGGGTTCCTACCAGTACGGTACAGTTCGGCCGAATAGGTAGCAACTCCAGCAGACACATGACTGTACCGGTTCTATCCTCGGTGGCACCATCTTGATTTTCTCTTCTGCACATGCTCAGAGCAACCTTCATTGAAAAAATGTACTTTTTTTTCCTTTTTAAATGTTTTGTGTGTGCACAGACCGTTTTAAGTGAAAATGCCCATGCACGTGGAGCAAAGTTTTTCAGGCCCTGAACCGGTAGTAATGGCAGCAGGAATCCACCCCTGGTCTGCGCATACACACCACCTTCTGTACATGCTCAGTGCTTGCGCATTATGTTGGGGTGGGTGGGCAGAGCCTCCTGAAGCCACCACTACTGGTTCACCTGATCCGGAGACAACTGAATACCACCTGTGTGTGTGGTTGAACATTAAAAAAAAAAACCTCTTTCAAACGGATTCCTCCAGGAGCAGTCAAAAAAGTCAAGATAGTGACTGGAATTGAAACCCCAGCCCTTCTTTAGGTTCATTCTCCATGTGACATACCATAAAAAAAAGAACTTCATTTAATGATCATGATAACCATCTTGATTTATTTAAGCCCCCACCCCCACCCCTTGTGGAAAACTCTTGGCTGAGTATCTTGGTTGTGAGAGTCCTTTATTACACATTGAGAAATCCCCAAAGAATTTTGCAGCGTGATACACTGTTGCTGTGTTTGGAATTTTTCTTCCTGAGAATCTTCTAGCCATTCCTAATGCTCACATCTGGTTGGGTTTCTCACAGTGGTGGGTTGCTCCCGGTTCGGCCCGGTTCAACCGAACCGGTAGTAGCGGAGGTGGGAGGCCCCACCCACCCGCCCGGACACTTCTGCGCATGAGTTGCGTGCCCCCGAACTGGTAGTAAAAATATTTGCAACCCACCACTGGTTTCTCAGATCACTGGAAGCCAGGGCAGGGTAACTGGAAACATGCCAAATAAAGTACTTTCTCTTCAGGGGTTGTATTCACTTATCTTCCCTACCGATTCACACATGTCAGCACACACACACGCTTGCTTTGCTCGCACACACCACCTCCACACATGTGCACAGCCTTCCGTGCATGTGCTTATGGTGGAAAAAATGGCAAAAATGGGATGCCATAGAGCCGGGATGAGTGGGCCACCTGCTGTATCTGCTACTGCCACCACCTCTGTCTCTCTTCCTGAATCCTAGTCAATACACCCAGGCAGGGGGAGCTCAAGGGTAAAATTATCTTTGAATCCTTGAGTAGCCACAAGAGATCTAGAACTGCCCCCCCACCATTAAGTTCCACAGAACCTTATCTATTTCTTCCCAGGCAAAGACTGGAAATCTGGGGAAGATTCCTACATAACAGGCAGAATGTAATAAAGTAGTAAGTTTGAACTCTAAACTGAATGGATCGGACTGCTTGTGCCAATCGGTCATAGTCAGGATTGAGCCCTGAGCCAGAATGAAGGTGATGAAGTACGGAAAGGGGTCACCTGTGCAACAATCAGGGAGGGGGAGTTCCAAGTTAGAGCTGCAGTGGTGCAATGGTTAGCGTGCAGTACTGCAGGCTCCTTCTGCTGACTGCTGGCTGACTGCAATTTGGCGGTTCAAACCTCACCAGGCTCCAGGTTGACTCAGCCTTCCATCCTTCTGAGGTGGGTAAAATGAGGACCCAGATTGTTGGGGACAAGAAGCTGACTCTATAATCCACTTAGAGAGGGCTGTAAAGCACTGTGAAGTGGTATATAAGTCTAAGTGCTATTGCTAAATGTGTGAAGTTCAATTTATTCAGAGCAGTGTTTCTCAACCTCAGAGAACCTTAAGGGGTGTGGACTCCAGTTCCCAGAATCCCCCAGCCAGCATAATGGCTGGGGAATTCTGGGAGTTGAAGTCACTAAATGGTTGAGAAACACTCGTTTAGAGAAACCCCCTCTCGCTTTTAGCCTGTGTTCAATTAACCTTTCATCAGCAATCAATGAACAGTTTAGTACTTTTTCCTGAGCCAAGACTCAATCCATCTGCAGGAGCAATGTGCCAGGTGATCTGGGGTGCTATGAACAAGGGGGACCCCCAAATAGTTTGGGCTGTGCATTTTCTGTCTGTGTGTCACCCTCCTTTTCCCCACGCTTTCTCGTGTGCATTTTATTCCCTTTTTTCTTCTTCCATCAACCCCTTCCCCACTTCAGCTGACTGCCGGGGAACAAATCATTGCTTCGGCCAAAGATTCGGATTGATTCTGGCAGAGGCTATTTGAAATTGAGCCAAAGTCTCATAAAACCTCCAGTCTTGTCCTTGTCAGTTATTGAGTGCCTCAAAAAGTAACTAAAGTCATTTTTAAGTCAAAGGTGGACACCTCAGTGTAGTTGTTCTTGGCAGCCGAGTAGAAGTGGTTTGCCGTTGCTACCCCACTCCCTGGTCTCATCTCCAATCCCAGGGTTTCTGAGTGGTCTTCCATCCAAATACTAATTATGTCTGACATGCTGTACTTTATACATGCAAACACACAACAGTCAATCTCTCTTAGCCCAGCCAAGCCCACAAAATCGTTGTTGTGGAGAAAATAGGAAGAGGAATCATTATGTACACTGCCTTGGAGCTGTACAGAGTAAAAGTGGGATATACACAGTACATCTGGTACTGCAAGGCGATCCAACCGGTCAGTCTTAGAGGAGATCAACCCTGACTGCTCTTTAGAAGACCAGATCCTGAAGAGGAAACGCCAATACTTTTGGCCACCTAATGAGAAGGAAGGACTCCCTGGAGAAGAGCCTCATGTTGGGAAAGATTGAGGGCAAAAGAAGAAGGGGACAGCAGAGAATGAGGTGGCTGGAGGGAGTCACAGAATCAGTAGGCATGAGCTTAAATGGACTCCAGAGGATGGTAGAGGACAAGAAGGCCTGGAGAAACATTGTCCATGGGGTCGCGATGAGTCGGACACAACTTTGCAACTAACAACAACAATAGACATCTAATAAAGAGGGTAAAAGAAGTCCTTGACTTGCGAGCGCAATTGAGACCAGAAATCCATTGCTGAGCAAAGGTACATCCGCTACTATCGGAGTACAGAGAGTTGTGATGTTTAGGAAACCCTGTGCTAGGTCTTTAATCTCATTAATGTGTACCTCCTCTCTTACCAATTAAAATTAAATTGCTGAGGTTGAGAAACACTGATCTAGATCAGTGGTTCTTAAACTGGGGATAATTACCCCCAAGGGAGTAATTTGGTCAAATCCTGGGTTAATGGAGCGATCTCCAAAGCCTTGCTTGTGAGTCAAGAATCCAAGTTGAGGTTGCATAAACACTTGTCTAAAACAACAAGGCTGTTATTCAAGACCAGGGAACGTGGTAAAGGTAGTCCTCACTGAACGACTACCCTTGGGACTGGCAATTCCATTGCTAATGGATACGGTAACTAAGGGGGGAAACTCACTTGACCACACCAGATTTACAACCTCACTGCTGTTTCCCTTGTGAAGCAAAACTGCAGTTGTTAAAGCATCATGGGAAAGCAACTTGTGTCTTTACCGCTGGTTCCTCATTCATACTGCTGGTTTAAAAGCCAGTCACAAAGCATACAGTCATCAACCCTGCATTCACGAAACACAGCAATGACTCTACCTTATGATTCTTGATGAATGTATCTTGTCTTTTTATGTACACTGAAAGCCTATGCACTAAAGACAAATTCCTTGTGTGTCCAATCACACTTGGCCAATAAAGAATTCTATTCTATTCTATTCTATTCTATTCTATTCTAAATGCAAGGGGTGGTTGCAAAGTTTTTTTTCTTCAATCCTTGTAACCTTGAAGGTAAAGGTTCCCCTTGCACATATATGCTAGTCATTCCCGACTCTTGGGGACGGTGCTCATCTCCATTTCAAAGCTGAAGAGCCAGCGCTATCCAAAGACGTCTCTGTGGTCATGTGGCTGGCATGACTCAATGGTGAAGGCACACAGAACACTGCTTTCTTCCCACCAAAGGTGGTTCCTATTTTTCTACTTGCATTTTTGCATGCTTTTGAACTGCTAGGTTGGCAGAAGCTGGGATAAGTAACGGAAGCTCACTCCGTTACCCAGTGCTACGGATTCGAACCACCAAACTGCCAAGCTTCCTGATCAACAAGTTCAACATCTTAGCCATTGAGCCACCGGGTCCCTTGTGTAACCTTGAACAGTTGCTCAAAGAAGCAGTTGTTAAGCGAGGACCATCTGTAATTGGGTCAAGCTATTCCCATAGCCAAATGATTAGATAGTTACAGGATGGATGGATGGATGGATGGATGGATGGATGGATGGATGGATGGATGGATGGACGGACCTTGATTTACCACCACAATTGAGCAAGACAATGATCAATTGAGGTTTGGCCCATTTTACGACCTTTTTAGCCACAGTTGTTAAGTGAATCTGGCTTCCCCATTGACTTTGCTTGTCAGAAGGTGCAAAAGGCGATCACATGACCCTGGGGGAATTCTGCAACAGTCATAAATATGAACCAGTTGCCAAGTGTCTGGATTTTGATCACATGACCATGGGGATGCTGCAATGGTCATAAGTGGGAAAAACGGTCATAAGGCATTTTTCCAGTGCTGTTGTAACTTCAAACAGTCACTAAATGAATGATTGTAAGTCGAGTACATGTGTGTGTGTGTGTGTGTGTGTGCTGATGTGCTTATAGCATTGCTGGAAAACCGTGAATCACTCTTCATAGGAGAAAAAAAGCTGAATTACTGGGAATTGGGAAGCTGTTAGGACAGCCAGTTTATCTTAAATATCACATTTGTTGCGGAGAGAATGGTCCCCTGATCTTTGGAGGCCTCCACAGAGAAAGTATGTGTGCATGCGCAGAATTTTAAAAAAAGATGGCGGAAGCAACACCGTCACCCGGGGAACCAGTTTGGGGGCGTGGCCAGCCTGGGTCACTGCCAGTTCTGCGACCCAGGGTGGCATATCACTACTGGTTCAACCGAAGTGGGCTGAACCGGTAGAAACACACCTCTGGTGCATGTGTGTGTGTGTGTGTGTGTGTGTGTTTACATGAGAATATTAACCACTGGAATTGTATTTCGAGGGAGGGCAAGAGCTGAGACATCTGAAAAGTCTTCCTGCATTGAAATGGCAGGTTTTGTTACCGGCACAGAATCCCTTCAAAACAGCCCCCAAAGGGGGAATGAGTTGTAACGACACGAGTCTCTCTCTGATCATCTGGTTCTTTTTGACTCTTCTCTGCTTTGATGTTGACATAAAGCTTATGAAAAAAAATGAATGGTTGCCAGGAAGCCCGTCTGCAGCCTTTGATTCTCTGCTCCAAAAGAGTCGTGACATGGTCTTTCCAGACTTTGCTGCTCAGATTTGGGGGTGGGGGAGGAGTTCAACTCCCAGATCCCTAGGCGCAGAGCTCCTTGTTGTAAAACTGGGTTTCTCAACCTTGTCCACTTTAAGATGTGCGGACTTCCAATCCCAGAACTCCCCAGCCAGCGTAGCTTAGCAATCACATCATTTACTTAACAACTGAAATGATTTGCTTAACAACCATGGCAAAAAAAGGGTCATAAAATTGAGTGCAACACATCACATACAAGTTGCACAGCTGGCCAGGGAATTCTGGGATTTGAAATCCACACATCTTAAAGTGGCCAAAATTAAGAAACACTGTGTGGAGCAGGGCGGTCAAATTCCTGGTCCCCGGGCTGGATGCGTCACATGTTGGCCATGCCCACAACCAGTTTAGCAAAGGGGGGGGAAGTCCCATGATGCCCCATAACACTGCTGTGATGACATGATGATAAATCCCACCTCTGGCTGGCCCTGCCCATCCCTCCCACCCATCCCCGCTCCTCTCAGGAGTCTCTACACAGAAAGGAAAGAAAAAGGGCCTCACGGAAGTTCCGGAAGGCCTCTTGAAGGCCTCCGGAGGCTGGGGGAAGCCATTTTCGCCCTCCCAGAAGCTCGAGGAAAGCCTCCAGAGACTGGAGAAGACTCCCCACTGCCGTGGTGCAGGAGGCCAACTAGGCTACACCCACCATAGCCACGGCTACCCAGCTACCAGAAGAGAAGCCGTTGCTGATATTTTTGAAGCCCACCTCTGTGTAGAGCAGTGGTGGGTTACAACTGATATGCGTACCGGTGCCTGCCGGAAGCACCAGATACCATTCCAGTACGGTGTTCTGGAGGGCCCACCCGCCTGCCCATGCTCCTTACCTGTATTTGAAGTTTTCGGGGCTTTTGCACACACGCATGGAGCATACGGCACCTGCACGACACTCAGAGCCAAGGTGGCGCAGTGGTTAGAGTGCAGCACTGCAGCCACTTCAGCTGACTATTAGCTGCGGTTCGGCGGTTCAAATCTCACCGGCTCAAGGTTGACTCAGCCTTCCATCTTTCCGAGCTGGGTAAAATGAGGACCCGGATTGTTGTTGGGGGCAATATGCTGACTCTGTAAACCGCTTAGAGAGGGCTGAAAGCCCTATGAAGTGGTATATAAGTCTAACTGCTATTGCTATTGCTACTCTGCTGAGCAGCTGGAGTGTCGTGGAGGCATCACGGAGCATCATGGGCGGTAAGTACGCATGCACATGCTGTGCACCTGTGTGCATGCGCTGCACATGTTCATTTGGGGGGAACGCCCAGCCCCATTGCACCGTACCAGTTGCAACAGGATCTGGAACCCACCACTGGTGCAGAGACTCATAGAGAGGCCCTAGGCTAAATTATGTAACAGCAATCAGCGAAAGATGATTTAAGAAAACTTTGGGCGGAAAAATCCAATTTCCACTTTAAGAAGGAGGAAGGAAAAATACTGTCAAGCTTTTCAAGTTTCTGTTACTCTAGGCTAGATCAAACAAGCTGAGGTATAGAATGACTTGCAAAGTCTTTCCCGTCAGGCTACCTTCAAAGGGTCAACACCCAAGATCTGAAGGGTCCTAGTTTGGAGCAGGCAGCCTCGGTATGAAAATTAAATGTAGGTTCATTGTTTGAAGTTCAGGCATGAATTTGACATCATCTTCTCTCTTCCATTTCATTCATTTGCCTCCGATCTCTTTCAGAGTTTTAAAAAACTTGCTAATTCAGGTTCCTGGGGTCCATTCTTCGAAGACACCTGAACCGTTTCCCAAGTGTTGGTTCCTTCTAAAGTAAAAAGGGTCACATCTTAAAATGTTGCTTCAGCACAAAAGTTGGGATCAATAGTGTCCCAGGTTTAGTTGAATGATTACCCAGGTTTTCCTGAAAATAAGACCAGGTCTTATATTAATTTTTGTTCCAAAAGATGCATTCTCAATCAACCATGACCTGGATGACTGAGAATCTCCACAGACAAAGCTGTGGTAGGTTTTTCTACTCCAAACATCTGAAGAGAATTCCCTCCTATGAAAGCAATTCCCCCTTCCCACCCGCTTCCTTTCCACAGCTGACTTGTTGCTCCTCCCCCTGAAGAAAATATCCCAATTTACATCTGATTAATTAAACCACCTACGCCAAGAGCCCTTCCCAAGAGCTCCTTTGTTTATTAACCTTCCATTGTTCAGCGGTTAATGGTAGAATCAAGGCAGGGAAGCGGGAGGGGGGAGGCAAGGAGCAGGAGATCCAAAATAATGACTTTTATAAATGAAGGCAAGCGAAAAATGCAATCTGCTTTCATCCCCTTTAACAAGTTCTTGGTCTACCTCGCTTGGAGGAGTGGAGGGGGATGGTGGGAGAAAAGGAGCAGGAGAGAGAAAAAATATTTTGTTGGATTTGCTTTGGATTGTTGTTGTTAGTTGTGAAGTTGTGTCCGACCCATCGCAACCCCATAGACTATGTTCCTCCAGGCCTTCCTGTCCTCTACCATCCTCTGGAGTTCATTTAAACTCACACCTACTGTTTCAGTGACTCCATCCAGCCACCTCGGTCTCTGTCGTCCTCTTCTTCTTTTGCTCTCCATCTTTGCCAGCTCTTCTCCAGGGAGTCCTTCCTTCTCATTTGGTGGCCAAAGTAATTGAGTTTCCTCTTTAGGATCAGGCCTTCTAAAGAGCAGTCAGGGTTGATCTCCTTCAGGACTGACCGGATGGATTGCCCAATGACCCCCAAAATTTTTGTTCCTAAGTGAGACAGTTGTTAAGTGAGTTTTGCCCCATTTTTACAACCTTTCTGGCCACCGTTGTTAAGTGAGTCTCTGCAGTTCAGTTAGTAACAGCTGGCTTCGCCATTGACTTTGCTTGTCAGAAAAGGTGATTGCATGAATAACATTCCCGTTGCCAGGCATCCAAATTTTGATCATGTGACCACGGGGATGCTGCAATGGTTGTAAGAGTGAAAAATGGTCATAAGTCATTTTTGTCAGTGTCATCCTGACTTTAAGTAGTCACTAAATGAATGGCTATAAGCTGAGGGTTACTTTTATAATGTGTTAACAACTAGCAGTGTCCAGTGCCTTTTCTTGCTTGCCAGGACACATCTGGATAAATGTTTTGTATGATTTCAGACAATCCACGTGCCTCTTGGTTTGCCTCTTCTCATCACTCACAGAGTAACAAACATGACCTCCAAATAACATGCTGTTTAGTTAAATAAGCTTACAACAGGCCGTGGTTATAAATTATTTAAACTGCTCTTCTCTGACTGCCATTTGCTCTGCAATCAGGTTTGGATATCCTACTATACCAGTAGTGGGATTCAAATAATTTAACAACCGGTTCTTTGCCCTAATGACCAGCTGGGTAGGCGGGGCTCAGTAGTCATGTGACTGGGTGGGTGAGGCCAATTCAACGTCACTCAAGTTGATGGGTGCTTTGCCTTAGCTGTTACAATGTAATAAGGGTTAACTGGGGAGGCAGTTTCTGTTAGCAGGGCAATAAAGATTAGGCTAAAAACAACACCAGAATGTTTCCTTCCTGCCTTCCTTACAGGATTAGCCCTGGAAAGTGGAAAAAAACAAAATGAGATTTCTTCCAACAACTGATTCTCCGAACTGGTTAGAAAGTTAACAACCGGTTCTCCCGAATAGGTGCGAACTGGCTGAATCCCACCGCTGTACTATACAGTAACCAGTGGTGGGATTCAATTTTTTTTACTACCGGTTCTGTGGGCGTGGCCTTGTGGTGGTGGCAGGGGAAGATACTGCAAAATCCCCATTCCTTCCCTGCTCTCAAAATTTCCACTACTGGTTCTCCAGAACCTGTCAGAACTAGCTGAATACCATCTCTGACAGTAACCATTATAGTGGCTCAGATGCTGAGCTTGTTGATCAGCGGTTTGAATCCCTAGCACCATGTAACGGAGTAGGCTCCCGTTACTTGTCCCAGCCCGGAGACAATGCTGTCTCTTCGACTTTGAAACGGAGATGAGCACTGCCCCCTAGAGTCGGGAACAACCAGCACATATGTGCGAGGCAAGGGGAACCTTTACCTTTATACAGTAACCGGGTTTATGGTATCACAAACTTGTTCATTTGCTGTGAGTGACTGTCTTACCCCATGGCATCACTAGGTGGCAGCACCTAGCTAATCTTCGTTGATACAGAGACCTAAGCAGGGTCAGCTTTGGTTAAAGACTGGATGGGGGAATAATCAGAAAAATCCACACTGGAGATTTTTTTTGGGGGGGGGACCAGAAGAGAGCAGTAAAAAACCATTTGGAATATTTGAAGGTACCTTTATTGACACCATAGGTTTGGTTTTGCAAAGATGACGTGGCTGACGTGGCTGCACTGATGATGTTACCTAGTTTGGCTAATGAAACATCTGCAAGAAAACATCCAAGCTCAGAGAGCACAAGGACCCCTCATATATGGCTACTGTGTGTTTCTGCCTTAAAGAACTGCAGGCAAGGGCTACAGACATCTACAGACAGGCTCCTATGGGCTCTAAAGCAATTTTTGGCATCGGATCCAAAATGCAGCACAATCCATTACAGTTGGGAGATTGGTTTGGCACGTAAAGTATATTTTGTTAATAAATGATACATTATACCAATGGAAGATGATTCGTTGGCACTTCCATGGGAGACAAAGTACCAGATTGAATGTAGGTCTGGTCAGATTGATTTTGGCACCACAGGAGCGAGAGATTCAGCCACAAGGCAGCAGCCAACCAGCTGAGATTCTGAGCAAAGCAGATTAGGAGGATTTAAAAAAAAAGATGAAAAAGAATGTGGACGGCCTTCATTGGCATCTAAGACTGCCCTGCTAGAACAGTGGGCATACATGTGCCTGTTGCTTTACACCTGCCTGGCCTCGGGTTGAAGGCATGCCAGCCATATGGAAAACCTGGTATACAGGTAGCCTTCAACTGAGCCCAAAATTTATGTTGCTGTTCTGACCTAGGCTTCCCGAGAACATGAAGCAAACTCCATGTCTTGACAAAAAACCCTTTTATTAATTGACTGTGAATTCTGCTCCTTCACGTCCAGCAAAGTCTTTCAAGGGAGGATTGACAGTCACATACCTTATCTGGCTTGGAAAGCTGACAAGCCGATATCTGCAGAACTTGGCAAGGAGTCTCGGAGAGTCACGAACCAATTAAGCGAACTAATAGTCTCCTGCAAACTCCACTTCCCTTTCGCTCCTCTTTTATTTCCTCTGGGAGGGGCCATTCATCATCCACTTGCTGGCTGAGGAATTCTGGGAGTTGAAGTCCACAAGTCTTAAAGTTGCCAAGGTTGGAGACCCCTGGGTTAGTGTTTCTGTGGATAGAATTGCTTGTGGAGTGCCAGGCTTCAATGATCTCAAGAGGGTGATGGGTATTAGCATGGCTGATGAACCACAAGAACAAGAACAACAACAACAACAACAACACACAAACACACACACACACACACACACACACATATCATTGGCCATGCTACCACCCACCACGCTCATGATTTCATTGGAGCCCAGTACCCCACAACCAATTCCATCCACAGACACACTAACCCAGGGGTCTCCAACTTGGCAACTTTAAGACTTGTGGACTTCAACTCCCAGAATTCCTCAGCCAGCAAGTGGATGATGAATGGCCCCTCCCAGAGGAAATAAAAGAGGAGCAAAAGGGGAGTGGAGTTTGCAGGAGACAATTAGTTCGCTTAATTGGTTCGTGACTCTCCGAGACTCCTTGCCAAGTTCTGCAGATATTGGCTTGTCAACTCTCCAAGCCAGATATGTTCTGTGAGTGTAAATCCTCCCTTGAAAGACTTTGCTGGATGTGAAGGTTGGTCTTGGTTTGCTTATGGCTACATAAGGATTCTAAACTGATGCTTCTTTTAACCCGCACCCCCAGCTCTGCCTGTCTTTCTCTTACAGAAGAGCACTTTCATTTGGTGGGAACACTAGTTGAAATATGGAGTAATAGGGTTGAAGGCAGGGCCGTCAACATCATGGGCCCCGGGCAAAGCTGGGTCTGGGGCCCCTACGACAACTACTCACAGGAATAAAAATGTAAGTGGTGGATAAAATTAAACATATATTTATTTTATTGGCAATTCCGGTGTTGGAATGTTAAAAACATGTGGTGTAGTAACAACTAATCAACATGATGAACATTAAAACAATACACGAGGCTTGAAAAATACAATACTCAGTAAGCCATACAGTTGCTGTATTTATGATACAAGGTGCATTGAAGGGTTAACATACACAGCTTAGTATGAAGCTCCTATGCTCATGGGGCCCACAGGCAAATGCCCATCAGGCCCAAGCATTAAGACAGCGCTGGGAAGGCCACTGTTTGGGTCACTGGCTAAGCTCCCTCATGCAGATGTAAGATACCCGGTGTGGTGGGTTCAACTTGTTTGATGAAGCAAAAGCACATAGAAGCAGTGGTGGGATTCAGCCAGTTCACACCTATTCGGGGAGAACCGGTTGCTAACTTAACCGGTTCTCCAAACTGCTTAGAGTTGGAAGAAATCTCCTTTTGTTTTTTCCCCACTTTACAGGGCTAATCCTGTAAGGAAGGCAGGAAGGAAACATTCTGTTGTTTCTAGCCTAATCTTTACAGCCCTGTTTACAGAAACTGCCTCTCCAGTTAACCCTTATTACATTGTAACAGCTAAAGCGAAGCACCCATCGATCTGAGTGACGTTGAGTTGGCCATGCCCACCCAGTCACATGACCACCGAGCCATGCCTACCCAGCTGGTCATTAGGGCAGAGAACTGGTTGTTAAATTATTTGAATCCCACCACTGCATAGGAGTGCATTCTTACCTAGAGATATAGACGCTATAAGACTATAATAGGGAGTGGATGCCCATTTCTTTTCAGCCTGGAAATTTCAGGTATGGCTTGCTATTCTTGCCTTATTGGATGACCACCCCATCCCCCAGGCTCTGTTCTTCATCTTTTTCTCTGGCAGGTGAGCACACAGTCCTTTTAGCCCCGGCGATGGTTCACAGCTACCTGCTGTTTTAATTTTCTAAGAATGACGCAGAACCGATCAGAAGTGCAGAAGCCTCCTTGGGAAAAAGCGAGGATGTTAGAGATGAAAATTGTCTTGGCAACTTCCTGGCTTTCCACTTAATTTATTTCCACTTAATTTATTCTTTAATCAATAGACTTTAGACAAATGTAAACACTGGGTGGGGAAAAGAGCCTGAAAAACACCACATTAAAAAAAAGTGTCTGTTCCTACTACTAGTCTGTGAGGGGGGGAATTTGGCTAGAACAGCGGTGTCAAACTCAAGGCCTGTGGGCCAGATCCTGCCCACGAGGTGCTTAGATTTGCCCCGCAGGGCCACTCTGAAAACAGTGAAGGACTGTTCCCGAGTGCTCTGCCAGAAAAAAATCAGCTCCCGAGCTCCATTTTCGGCTGCGCCGGCCTCCTACAACCCTCTGCCAGCAAAAATGGAGCTCGGGAGGGTCGCATGTGGCCCTCCCAAGCTTCATTTTCACTGACAGAGGATTTCAGGAGGCCATCGCAGCAGGAAACGGAACCCGGGAGCCAGTTTTAGCTGGTAGATCACTCAGGCTGCCACAGGTGCTCCTGATATGAGTGATTCTGGCCATGCCCCCCATCCCCCTTGAGGTCAAACACAATCAATGGTGGGTTGCTGCCGATTCTGAAAGGTATGGTCATACCAGTAGTTGCCTGGAGCAGCTGAGAGTGTACCGGTACGGTGGCTGTTTGGCCCGCCCGCATGCTATAGCTGTATTTAATGCCAAAAGGCACACTGCGCATGCGCGCACAGTGCCCTGAAAAGCAGCTGGGTGTTGCAGGGGCAGTGGATTGCGCAGGCGTGTGCAGCGCACATCAGGCATGTGCACAGCGGGCATGCCAGGCCCATGCACAGACAGACTGCGATCAGCGTACCGATAGTGACAGTAAGAGGAACCCACCACCGAACACAATCCTGATGTGGCCCTCCATGAAATCGAGTTTGACACCCCTGGGCTAGAGGAAATAAAGGGAAGGAAGACACAGCAAGGCGAGATCCTGAAAGGTTTTGACGCAAGGAGAAGATTTGTTTGCTGTCAATGGAAGAGCAATCCATTTATAACTCTGAGGGGGGTGGGGGAAGCTCCCCCACAGCCAGGATCCCTAACGTTCAACGCCTCAGCTCAAATGGCAGACCTGCGCAGGCGAGTGAGTTATTTGGAGCTCTTCCTGACTCCCTCAAGCCGTGGCATTTTTATTTAATTCCTTTTCATTTTATCCAATTGCAGAGTTTGGATATTCTACCTCAGAGGAGTTATTTTCCTTCAAATGAGACTTCGTCAGCTGCATCGCTTCCAGCTCAGGTTACCGCCGACGTGTGTGCAGGGAGAATTATCTTCCCCTGGCAGAACAGACTAATTGTTCATACTTCTTTAATGGATTTAGACCGTACGACTGGAGATAACTGGCCAAGTTTGGAAGCCAGGCTCCCTTGTGATTGTGAGATGTTATCGATGGTGGAAAGCTTATTTCGGATTTCACTATCCTGGGGTCCTCTAGATGTGTGTGGGACCAGAACTCCCTACTTGCACCTACTCACAAAATAAACTTCCCTTTGCAACACCTTTGCCCTACTGTGCCCCATTATTGTGGCCTGTTGACCGCTGCCCCACCCAGCAGCCAAATCAGAGGAGGAGGAGGAAGTGTGGGAGTCAGGGTCAGCAATAAGGCAACCTGAGAGCTCCTGGAGCAGTGTTTCTCAACCTTGGCAACTTGAAGATGTCTGGACTTCAACTCCCAGAATTCCCCAGCCAGCGAATGGAAGGGCTCGATAGGTGGACAAAAATGCCAAATCCACTCCGAACATCTGGCTGACTGTGCAACGAATCATAACAGTTATGGGTTAGCCATTAGGGCGTACCAGAATACAAAATACAAAAAAAGAACAATGAAAGGCCATGTGTTACCAAATGAAGTAAAAGGCTAACTAAAAGAAAATGTAAATCATGCATTATTTCTCTCCCCCACTCACACACACTAGAATTTACCCCAGTCAGACCCACATACGCAATTCTTAGCTGTACTATTTTGTTCAGATAAAGAGCCGTGATATATGCAATTTTTAGGTTCTGACTACACATAAAACGTGTTTTAATATAAGGCTCCCAGCAGGCAGTTTGTCCTCCCTCTTTCTTGTACAGTGGACATACCAATGATCTATGTCCTATGTCCTCGGTCTCTGGGGTGCCACAAATACAAGTATGTTCCTCACGACAAACTTGATGAAGCTTTCCAGGTTTAACTCTTATGTCCAGCTGCTCAAATCTCTCTCCAGTAAAATACCCCTTAAAGTGTTTAGGAATGTGTTTCAGTATTTGGCAATTGGAAGTTCACTTTTTTTTCCTTTCCTCTGGTTCACTGGCATTGACAAAACAGACAACCATAGATGGCTTGTTTATTTTTTTTTTTAAAAAAAATGAGAAGCCACGGAGATGAATTTTGGTGCTTTTCCTTCCAGTCCAAGTCATAGGAAGAATGCAAAACGGGAGTTTTCTTTCTTCTATTTATCAGTCCAGGAGACGTAAATAAGTGGGGGAACCAGAGGTGCTCCCGGTTCGGTCCCAATCGGGAAACCGGTAGTAGCGGGAGGCTCCGCCCACCCGCCCAGATGTTTCTGTGCATGTGCAGAAGTGTTGGGCGCACGCACGAGAGTGCACGCACGAGTGAACTGGTAGTAAAAAAAATGGAAATCCATCACTGAGGGGAACCCCCAATTTGGGGCTGTGAGAAACTCAATCCTGTCTGAACATCAAGTCATGATCATTGTGGCCAAAGCAAGGGAAGAGGTGGAATCCAGAAAGAAATGTCTTAAATTGGCTTCATAAACAGCCTGAAGGCTGCAGGGTGGAAAACCTCTTTAATAACCAAGGCAAAAAAAAAAAAAAAAAGTCATAAAATTAGGTGCAATTCACTTAGCAACCATCTTGTTTAGCAGTGGAAATTCTTTTCCAAAAATCTGGTCAAAGCCAAGAATATCCTGCACATCCATTAAAATCGAAGCTTTATCGTTGCACCCCATTTGTTCCCCTAAATACCTAGGGAAGCATTTATGTATTAATCAAATCCATTAAGGTTGCCAACTATCCAGTGAAACTCTGGGTAGTGAACAAACATTGTCAACCATAACACACACACAAACAGAGAGAGACAGACAGACAGACAGACAGACAGACAGAGAAATAGAGAGAAGGAGAAAGAGAGACAGAAAGAGAGAGATTGAGGCCCCCTCATTAAAAAAAATCTCAAAATATTCATCTGATCTTACTATTAAATTCACTTCAGCTCCAGCATCCTGAGGCATTTTGGTGAACTATTAGAGATACCGAAGGCATTTGGACTCTGTAAAAATAGTTTGGATTCTCCTCTGCTCCACCTGATTTCATTCTTCAGATATTTTTGAAATGAAAAATAACAGATTGGAAACTGGCATGCAAAGAGATTATTTTTATTTACAAGAATGCCTCCAGGCTCACCTGTGTTCCATAGGTGTTTTTTTTTAAATTAATATGGCAGGCAATTGCAATGCAGGTATGCTTATCTACCTGCCCAATCATTCAGCTGGGTTAGATAAGCGCAAAGGAGCAATTTCCCAATCTGCCTTTTCAAAATTGGATGTTCTCAATCTCTTCTGTTTCAGCGATTTGGACAACCATTTCCTGGCAACCATTTTGTGAGAGCCCCTACGACATGCTCTCAAACTTCCAAATGTGCCTACTGGGGTCCTATTTTAGAAAAGTGAAAAAGAAAATTGGCACTAGGAGGGGAAAAGCTGCAATATTTCTGTTATAAATATCTTTCTTTTGAAAGAGTTTTGAGGGCTACTTCAGACAGAGAAAGAAGAAAAGAGAGAAAAGAGAAACACAATATACAACAATGTGTATCATTTCTATATCAAAAGGGCTGAAATTTTCAAGGCTAATGGAAATGAAACTAGAGTTATATTGTTGTTGGTTTCTTAACATATGTACTAACAAAATATTTTTCTTGTCTATTCAGAATTGGAGGTTTATATTATATTTACTGGATCCAGTAAATTCCTATTCTGACTGAGGCTTCCCCAGAGCAAGAAGCAAACTCCTTGTCCTGACAAAAAACCCTTTTATTCATTGAATGTGAATTCTACTCATTCACATCCAGCAACGTCTTTCCAGGGAGGATTTACAGTCACAGACTTTATCTGACTTGGAGAGCTTCAAGGCCAATCTCTGCAAAATTTGGCAAGGAGTCTCAGAGAGTCACGAACCAATTAAGTGAACTAATTGTCTCCTGCAAAGTCCACTTCCCTTTTGTTCCTCTTTTATTCCCTCTGGGAGGGGCTATTCATCATCTGCCTGTGGCCTTAATCCCAAGTCGACCCCTGTTCCTTAGCTGTTCCCTTCGTCTGGCAACTCTGTGCATGCGCACACTGGGAACAGGTTCCAGCTGTTTGTCTGCCTCATTGATGTTCAACTCTGAAGGCAGCTGATAACTGGCATATGGCTCTGCCCCCCCCCCCCCGCCTCCGACACAGAGCCCTAGTCAGAGCCTTCCCCAGACTCCAGGACTGGCCTATGTTCCTCCCCAACCTTCTCACTGTCTGAATCTGTTGCCAACTCCACTGCCTGCTAGCAGGCCACAACAGTTCCTCTTGCTGGTTGGACAGTTGGTAGCAGGAGTTGTTTATGGCTTTACAGTTAGTCAGTTAACTATATTGGCGCCTATATGGATTTTTGAGATATTTTTAATTGTTTTTAATTGTTTTTAACTATTTCATAGTTTTAGAATTGGAAGCCACCCAGAGCCTCTTGTCTTAGATGGGCAGTATAGAAATTGAATGGGTGAATAAATAACTCTGCACTACAAGATCTACTTTGCAATAACCTATAGTCTCTATGCCACTTTTTCACATAGACCTGGCCCACAATCCCAATAAACCATGATTAATTTTAAATAAAGTCCAGCTGGCTGGTTCCATGCCACGGTCTAAGCAGGAATCTCACAGATCACACGATAGCATTATGGAGTGCGTGAACACAGCAAAGAACTGAAAACTCATCTGCCGTTTTTAGCAGCAATCTTGTGAATTTAGAAACATTTCTGGCTGATGATGCTCGGAATATTCTCTCTGTCCTAGATGATAGCCTGGGTGCTCCACTTATTTACTGCTAATCATGGAGAAGGAACTGTGGGCAGAGGAGCAATTCTGATAAATTCCTACTCTTTCCAAATGTGTTGGGGTGTTGTCACGGTTGCTCAACCTCAAGCTGCTTTGACACTTTGGAGAAATATGTTCTCCTACTACACCCACACGCCATTAGCCTCCACTGCCAGCATCTTCAATATGGTCAGGGGAGAAGTCGAGCAGCAGAATTAACCCCCCACCCACCCGCAAGACGAGATTAGCTGCAAAGCTAAAAGCCCAGGGGTGGAATGGATGGAGGGAGGGAGGGAGGGACAGACAGACAGACAGACAGGGGCGGGGGGAGAGAGGGAGAGAGGGAGAGAGGGGAGGGCAAAGCCTTTTAAGAGGCAGAACAGGAGAGATTTTATTTTATGTTCAAAGCTTGCCTTTTTGGATGTCAACATAAATTTGTTTCCGCATTGTTACAGCTATTCTTCTCCCCAGGGGAAAAGATGAAGGAAATGGGGAGAAGATATCAATACTGGTTGCTGTGTGTGTGTGTGTGTGTGTGTGTGTGTGTGTGTAGTTGTGCTGCAGCTGAGGAAGTGCTCGGAAGGGGACATTGAACAGTCCTTCTAGATCCGTGATGGCGAACCTATGGCATGCAAGAGGCCGCTTTGCGGGCACGCAAGCTGTTGCCTCAGCTCAGCTCCACCGCACATGTGCATGCACCTCCCACTGGTCAGCTGATTTTTAAATCTCTGACGTGCATGCGTGAGGGGGCGAGGTGCATGTGAGGGGTCATGCACACTTGTACGGGGTGGGGTACATGTAGGGGTCGCACGTACATGCGCAGGGCGAGCACAGGGGATCGTGTGTGCATGAGCAGGGGGTGGAGAACACCCAAGGGGAGCGCAAGGGGGGGGTGTCGAACGCTCCTTGTAGAAAAACAGAAAAATTACCTAGTCCTGCACCCCTCAAGATGATCAGGTACAGCTAATTCTTTTTCCAATTTACCAGACATTACAGGTATTTCATGTAGGATAAGGTACAGTACAAATCCAAAGTTGTTAGAAATTCTTTTCATATAAAGCACCACATGGAGCAAACAAGGAGTACAATCACCATGTGCTTTACTGCTCAACTGTATAACTGTAACAGGAAACAGGAATCTCTATTTAGAACAAAAGAGCATAGAGTATATACCATAGATCAAAACTTGTAAATACTGCCATCTAGTGCTTGAATACTATTGTAGTTGTTGTATAGAAATACATCCCAACAATGAATTCCCCAAAAAAGTAGTGCTAGGTTCTATCTAAAGGACATAAAACGGTGCCTCACTCAACCAGTTAAGCTGAATCTGGCCACAGGGAGAGTAAGCTGGCGCTTCGTGGCCAGATATTTTTCTACCAAGATGTTTTGGAAAACCATAAGCATTCAGTTTTAGTTGAGTTTCTCCCAAACCCTGCCCTGAAAAATTGCTTTATCAATGAATGTAAAGGCAGGGCAGGACTCAGAGGATGGGGAGAGACATTCAGGAAGGTGACAGAAGCAGGAAGATTCTCTGGTGCATCTGGACGGGTTTACAGCTGTTCAAAGTGTGGCCTGGAAATGGTCCTCCATCAAGCGTCCAAATTGGAAATAATCCAGCAGGAGAACTGCAGAACTTTGCAGTTGCCTAGCAACTCTGGGTCACATCCAGGCAAATCTGGGTCAACAGTTAAGCTTTGCTGCCCTTGAGGGTGGAAGCCTCTTCATGGGAGCCAAGAGAATTAGTTGGTTGGCTTCACGCAGCAGACCAAAGCCATAAAGGAACCCACAGACCTCCAATAGCTGTGATGGTGAAACTATGAGCAACCTCTCTGTGGGCATGCGAGCTTTCGCCCCAGTTCAGCTTTCCCGTGCATGCGCCCGCACCTCCCGCCAGCCAACTGGTCTTTGGGTCTCTGACGTGCATGTGGGGGGGCTGGGCACTTGTGGGGGGTGCGTGCACAGGCGGGGGGGCCAGGGTGCATGCGGGGGAGCCACAGGGGGTGCGTGTGGAGGGGGTCACGCGCGCATTGCATTGGGGGGGGGTTGAGTGCATGCGTTTGCGCGTGCGCATTTGCACTTGCTTTGGCGTTTGGTCCGGAAAAGGTTAGGCATCACGGTTCCTATAGATTGTAAATGCTCTTCTTATACAGGTAGTCCTCGATTTACGGCTGGTTGCTTAGTGACCGTTCAAAGTTACATGGTCTTCCAAAAGGGACTTACGGCCCTGTTTCAAAGTTCTTTTTTTTTAATAGTTTTTTTTTTTATTTTTCTCTGTCAAATTCATTCACAAATACACATTCTTATACTTTGCTATTAACATTTATCTATTCAACATTAATCTTTATCTTTATTTTCTTACCAATATATAGAATGCAGTTTGGGTCACTTTCTTGCCACCCCCATGCCTCCATTTTATTTTGCAACAACCTTGCTCCTTCTATCTTCTCAACCGCCCTTCTCTGCCTTCTTCTTCCCTCCCCTCCTTCCCCCTTTCTCTTCTGCCTCCTCAACCTCTCTCCTCCTCCTTCTTACCCTCTCTCCTACTCTTAATTCCCCTCCCTTACTCCCTCTGCTTTACCCTTTCTTCCCTTCCCTCCTCATCCTTCCCCCTTTCTTCTCCCCCTTTCTTTCCCCTTTCCCCCCTCTATTCTCCTCCTTCTTACCCTCTCTCCTACTCTTAATTCCCCTCACTTACTCCCTCTGCTTTACCCTTTCTTCCTTTCCCTCCTCATCCTTCCCCCTTTCTTTCCCATTTTCCCCCTCTATTCTCCTCCTTCTTACTCTCTCTCCTACTCTTAATTCCACTCCCTTACTCCCTCTGCTTTACCCTTTCTTCCTTTCCCTCCTCATCCTTCCCCCTTTCTTCTCCCCCTTTCTTTCCCCTTTTCCCCCTCTATTCTCCTCCTTCTTACCCTCTCTCCTACTCTTAATTCCCCTCACTTACTCCCTCTGCTTTACCCTTTCTTCCTTTCCCTCCTCATCCTTCCCCCTTTCTTTCCCATTTTCCCCCTCTATTCTCCTCCTTCTTACCCTCTCTCCTACTCTTAATTCCACTCCCTTACTCCCTCTGCTTTACCCTTTCTTCCTTTCCCTCCTCATCCTTCCCCCTTTCTTCTCCCCCTTTCTTTCCCCTTTCCCCCCTCTATTCTCCTCCTTCTTACCCTCTCTCCTACTCTTAATTCCCCTCACTTACTCCCTCTGCTTTACCCTTTCTTCCTTTCCCTCCTCATCCTTCCCCCTTTCTTTCCCATTTTCCCCCTCTATTCTCCTCCTTCTTACTCTCTCTCCTACTCTTAATTCCACTCCCTTACTCCCTCTGCTTTACCCTTTCTTCCTTTCCCTCCTCATCCTTCCCCCTTTCTTCTCCCCCTTTCTTTCCCCTTTTCCCCCTCTATTCTCCTCCTTCTTACCCTCTCTCCTACTCTTAATTCCCCTCACTTACTCCCTCTGCTTTACCCTTTCTTCCTTTCCCTCCTCATCCTTCCCCCTTTCTTTCCCATTTTCCCCCTCTATTCTCCTCCTTCTTACCCTCTCTCCTACTCTTAATTCCACTCCCTTACTCCCTCTGCTTTACCCTTTCTTCCTTTCCCTCCTCATCCTTCCCCCTTTCTTCTCCCCCTTTCTTTCCCCTTTCCCCCCTCTATTCTCCTCCTCCTTACCCTCTCTCCTACTCTTAATTCCCCTCACTTACTCCCTCTGCTTTACCCTTTCTTCCTTTCCCTCCTCATCCTTCCCCCTTTCTTTCCCATTTTCCCCCTCTATTCTCCTCCTTCTTACTCTCTCTCCTACTCTTAATTCCACTCCCTTACTCCCTCTGCTTTACCCTTTCTTCCTTTCCCTCCTCATCCTTCCCCCTTTCTTCTCCCCCTTTCTTTCCCCTTTTCCCCCCTCTATTCTCCTCCTTCTTACCCTCTCTCCTACTCTTAATTCCCCTCACTTACTCCCTCTGCTTTACCCTTTCTTCCTTTCCCTCCTCATCCTTCCCCCTTTCTTTCCCATTTTCCCCCTCTATTCTCCTCCTTCTTACTCTCTCTCCTACTCTTAATTCCACTCCCTTACTCCCTCTGCTTTACCCTTTCTTCCTTTCCCTCCTCATCCTTCCCCCTTTCTTCTCCCCCTTTCTTTCCCCTTTTCCCCCTCTATTCTCCTCCTTCTTACCCTCTCTCCTACTCTTAATTCCACTCCCTTACTCCCTCTGCTTTACCCTTTCTTCCTTTCCCTCCTCATCCTTCCCCCTTTCTTCTCCCCCTTTCTTTCCCCTTTTCCCCCTCTATTCTCCTCCTTCTTACCCTCTCTCCTACTCTTAATTCCCCTCCCTTACTCCCTCTGCTTTCTTCCTTTCCCTCCTCATCCTTCCTCCTTTCTTCTCCCCCTTTCTTTCCCCTTTTCCCCCTCTATTCTCCCCCTTCTTACTCTCTCTCCTACTCTCAATTCCACTCCCTTACTCCCTCTGCTTTACCCTTTCTTCCCTTCCCTCCTCATCCTTCCTCCCTTATGTTGTTGCCCTGTTTCAAAGTTCTGACATTGCCCTCCTCATGGCCACATGACAACATGTTGAGCCCTTGGCAACTGTCTCTCATTTAGGGCCATTTGCTGTACCCCACAATCAGGTCACCCCAATTTACAACAGTTTTGCCAGAAACGGAGCTTTAATTCTGATTTCTAGCAAACACCACCCCATAGCGAACAATGGGTTCGCTTAATGACCGTGGGGTTTGCTTGATGACTGCAGTGTTTGCTTAATAATCACTGCACAAGTCATAAAAATGGGCTCAGGCAGGCAGTGACCTGCTTTACAATCACCATGACTGTACGACCATATTTGCTGGGCTCAATTGCAGTCGTAAGTTGAGGACTCCCTGTAGAAGAAGTTTGCACTCTTGGGAAGTCCTGAGTGAGGCAGTTTTTAATTTTATTCATTTGTTTTTTTCAGCCACTGGGAGGCCTGGCTGGTGGGACTGTGGAACATGGATCCAAAGCATATTTGCATGCTCTTTCTTGCATTTTTCCTGAATTTGGGAAAACACACATAATTAAAAAGATTTGGGTCTTTGGTAGCCAACCAGAAATCTTGTTCTTGGCAATCAATCTCCAAGTCTCTGCTTTGGCTGCTCTTTCAGAACAAAATAGATATATAAAACAAAATAAAACTCCAAGGTAGTGGCAGAATGCCAATATAAATGTAAAACTAAATCCAGGCATATAAAAACAGCAGGCTTGAACTTTAGACTATCCCAAATGTCTATATAAAAATATATGCTAAATCCACCTCAAGCAGCAAGTGTCCCAACAATGCCATATGATTAAAACAACGGTACTCAAGATGAGGCCATACAAATATCTCAGTAACAGCAGCTTAACCAATAACGCAACTATCCCATGTCAGTTTGAAGTGAATTACCAAACTCTGCTCTGCATCTTTCCGGTCTTTCTAATTAAAAGTAATCTAACCTCCCAACTTTTAAAACTATTTTAACAGTCCTTGGTGTTCTCTGAGCTTGGTTGTTTTCTAGCAGACGTTTCTTTACCCAAACTATGTAACATCAGTGCAGTCTTCAGACTTGCAAGATTCTTTTAATATGGTTTTTTTTTTTTTTTTTTTGCAATGGATGGCTGTGAAAGTTGGACCCTAAGGAAGGCTGAGTGCCAAAGAATGGAGGCCTTTGAATATGGTGCTGGAGAAAACTCCTGCAAGTCCCTTGCACTGCAAGGCGATCAAACCGGTCAGTCCTGGAGGAGATCAACCCTGACTGCTCTTTTAGAAGGCCAGGTCCTGAAGAGGAAACTCAAATACTTTGACCACCTAATGAGAAGGAAGGACTCACTGGAGAAGAGCCTCATGCTGGGAAAGATTGAGGGCAAAAGAAGAAGGAGACGGCAGAGAATGAGGTGGCTGGATGGAGTCACCGAAGCAGTCAGCATGGGCTTCAATGGACTCCAGAGGATGGTAGAGGACAGGAAGGCCTAGAGCAGCGATGGCGAACCTTTTTTGGCTTGCGTGCCATAAGCGGGGGGAACACGGGGGGGGGGGGTTGTGCGTGGCTGTGCCGTACCCATAATGCAATGCATGGAAACACACACACCCATGTGCATGCGCACATGACAGGCGCTCCCCCCCCCCCCCCGTTTTCAGGAGCTTTCCTGAAGCCTCCGGAGTGCAAAGAAACAGCCCTATCGGCAAACTGGAGGTTTGGGAACGGACTTCCCCTTTGCTCATAAGGCCAGTTTAAGCCCTCCAGAGCCTTCAGGAGGCCTCCCTGAAGGCTCTGGCCCCTGAAGGCTCCAGAGGGCCTTAAACCGGCCCTATGACCCATAGGGCCGGGTTTTTGTGCTCCGGAGGCTTCAGGGAAGCTCCTGAAGCCTCCGGAGGAGCTCGGTGGGGGGGCTGTTTTTGCCCTTCCCAGGCTCCTATAATGCCTCTGCAGCCTGGGAAGGGCAAAAAATGGCTTTAAAAAGGCTTAACTCACCTGGCCAGCATCCATGCACCTGCTGACAGGGCAACGCCTTGTATGCCCTGACAAATGGCTCCGCGTGCCACCTGTGGCGTCCGTGCCATAGATTCGCCATCCCGGGCCTAGAGGAACTTTGTCCATGGGGTCGCGATGGGTCAGACACCACTTCGCAACTAACAACAAATTAATATAGCTTTACAATAAAGTAGATTCTGCTCATCTGGTCATATTTCCCACCTGGTTTATTTGGGGAGGAGGGGGGGCTAACAGGAAAGGACAGGTAATGTTATGCACTAGGGAAATCAGGAGATCCAGGCAATTCAAATGGGTAATAAAGATTTATTGCAAGCTTACGCTCTCTACAAGAATCTGAACTACTAACGGTCAAAGCAATTTGGCGGTAGATAAGGAATTCAGGGTGGCTTGGACTTGCTTTCTTATGGGCATGAAGGGACTCATGATTGATGATGCGTTTGACCCTTCCCTCGTGCTCAGCCTGGTTCTCTCCTACAGGTGGCAGGTAACAGCAGGGGAGAAGCAGTCAGCTGGCATAGAGCTTAGCAATAGGGCAGCAAATATTACACTGGTATTCCTTTCTGCAGCTCCTGTGTTGATGGGCAGCACTAGAGTCCAGAGTCAGTTACTCCCTCCCAAGATTGGTAGTTGGTCCTCCTAAACCTACATTTGAAAGATGTGTTTGATTCTTTGGACTTTGGCACAGGTAAATTATTAAAGTGAGAAGCACTGTGAATTACTACACAAAATCCGGAACTCTACAATATGTAAACAGTTAGTTATTTATTCTACTTTTTTTGTATTATTATTTATGAGATTTATCCCATTCATTTAATACTGCCCTGGGCAGTATTGATTTAATAAACTTTTTTTTTTTTTAACTTTGCCAGTGGTTCGGTTCCAAACACCACCTTTGCAGCAGTCAGCCAGTGCTATCTTATAAAACAAACATACACACAAAACATATAAACAAGGACAACATGCACACTATTCATGCTGAAGCCATTCTTAGAATTAATCCAAGCACTTAAGGGAGGCATAATAGCAGCAATACATCACAAAACACCCCGTGGGGCTTAACCCATAAATGCTTGGCTGAATAAAAAGATCTCTAGGAAGGAACTAAGAAGGAAAGAAGGAATATCAAAGGAGAGAGATTCACCTTGGGTGTCTCTATGCATATAATTGTTTTAAACATCCCGGACCCTTTAACTTTCTATTCAGAGCCTGTTTAACTGGTTACTGATTAAGCCAAGACCTAAAAATAAGCCAGGCCCGATGCCAGCATGGGGATTGCCTGTGAAGTCCCCTTTCCCTTATCTCTTGGCGTAGAGATAAGGGAGAGTTGCCATAGGCCCTGGTCCTTGAGGGACCCCCTGTCTCTGATCACATCTGCCTGGCTGATTCAGTACTGCAGGACTGCATGCTGTGGATTCCTCCAATTAATCTACTGGGACCCCAGAAGGCTGCTTTCTCTGTAGCAGTGTTGTGGCCCACCAGCAGCCAGCAGAACTGGCAGCAGATTCGAACAGTGAGGAGGTTGGGGAGGAACCTGGGCCAGGCCTGGAGTCTGGGGAAGGCTCTGATGAGGGCTCTGTGTCAGAGGCAAAGATGGGGCCAGGGCCGTATGCCAGTTATCAGCTGCCTTCAGAGTCAGACATCGGTGAGGCAGATGAACAGCTGGAGCCTGTTCCCAGTATGCGCATGGACAGAGTTGCCAGATGCAGGGAGCAGCTAAGGAACAGGGGTCGACTTGGGAGTAAGGCCACAGGCAGATGATGAATGGCACCTCCCCTAGGGAATAAAAGAGGAGCGAAAGGAGAGTGGAGTTTGCAGGAGACAATTAGTTTGCTTAATTGGTTCGTGATTCTCTGAGACTCCTTGCCAAGTTTTGCAGATATCGGCCTGGCAGCTCTCCAAGCCAGATAACGTCTGTGACTGTAAATCCTCCGTCAAAAGACGTGTGAATGAGGAGAATTCACAGTCAATTAATAAAAGGGTTCTTTGTCGGGACAAGGAGTTTGCTTCATGCTCTTGGGAAGCTTAGGTCGGAACAAGAAGCACCTGCTCTCTGGAACCAGGTTCCCTCCCCGCAATCTGGATGACCCCCACTTTGCAATTTTGAAAAGACCCATGATGACCTGGCTCTTTGCCCAAGGGTTTGGTGAGGGAGAGGGAGACCCCCTCACTTCATCACGCTTGACTTATTTTATCTTTATCTCTCTTTTATGTTTTATCGATTTTATTGTTTGCTTGTTGTGAGCCAGGCATAGTCAGCAAACAATGATAATAATTCCAGAAAGGTCAAGGGATGAGACCATCTTAATGTTCTGTGTTTCCTTGGATTGCTTGATTGCATTTTAAATCTTGTCTTCCTTCTGGGAACCTAAAAGGATATATAGAGAGGTATTGACACATATTTTAGCCTTAAAAGGTAAAGGTAAAAGGTTCTCCTCGCACATATGTGCTAGGCGTTTCTGACTCTAGGGGGCAGTGCTCATCTCCGGTTCAAAGCCGAAGAGGCAGTGCTATCCGAAGACGTCTCCGTGGCCATGTGGCCGGCATGATTAAATGTCGAAGGTGCACGGAACATTGTTCTCTTCCCACCAAAGGTGGTTCCTATTTTTCTACTTGCATTTTTACATGCTTTTGAACTGGTTGGGAGAAGCTGAGATAAGTTATGGGAGCTCACTCTGTTACACGGTGCTAGGGATTCGAACTGCCGAACTAACAACCTTTCTTATCAACAAGCTCAGCATGTTAACCTGTTGAGGCAGATTGGACTGCAAGTTCACACGTGTTGTGGGGAAAGCGCTGGGCTAGAAACCAGGAGAATGTCATTTCTGCTCCTGCCTTCCTTAGGCATGGAAACTAGACAGGAGACTCTGAGCAGTCTCACCCTTGCAATAGTATCTGTGAGACCTGGCCAAGGGATGCACCTTAGGACAGTGTTTTTCAACCACTGTGCCGCGGCACACTAGTGTGCCGTGACATAGTGTAAGGTGTGCCGTGGGAGAATTACTTTATATATAGTCAATATAGGCACAGAGTTAAATTTTTTTAACATTTTCTAATGGTGGTGTGCCTCATGATTTTTTTCATGAAAAAAGTGTGCCTTTGCACAAAAAAGGTTGAAAAACACTGCCTTAGGGAATCGTCAGATAAGAGATGGCATAGTCAGCAACTGGACAGTAGGTGGGGCAAGAGGCTCCGGAGGGCCCCTGCCTAAGTTCTTAGACTGTAAAGATGTGGGTGGGAGCATAGGACTTTTCAAGTCTTTCAAGATTTTGTTAACATAGGTTTACAATAAAATAGAATTAGCTTATCCGGACCTGTGTCTTGTTCAGTCTGCTTAGTAAGACCGACATGACACCCTCTCAGCCCTTACTCAGAGCTGTTAAGGGGAAAACAGGACAAGGGATCCCCAAAGGTGCTGAGTGAGAGTCACTCTTAATAGCCCTCACCTTTGTCATTGGCCATTAAAAGGCCTGAGCCAGTCTATTCTACATAACAAAGACACCCCCCTCAGCTCCAGGGTGATGGGATTAAGGCATGATGGTATTAGCCCTTTACTCGTCTCACCACAGGGCACCTGGGAAGAAGCAATGCTCAACCAAACTTGGACTCAAAGCACAGCCTAGAGACTTGTCCCTGCATGGCCCCATGGGAGTCTGACAGCCAATCAGAATACAAGATCAAGATCAAAGGCCAGAGATCACATAAATCCAGGGACTTTCTCGGTGTCTTTTTTTCTTCTTCCTCACCAACATCTGGGAGCATGTGGTCCCCCTTTTCTGTTCAGGAGCTCAAGCCATGTGATCCTGTCCACCATTAAACCATCTTTCCAAGCAGCCTCCATGTTTTTCCCCACTTGGAACTGGATCCAGAAGGACATTTCTTCCAACAGTGTTTTTTTTTTTCAATTGGACTTTCTGATTTTTCTTTGAAGACGTTTCGCTTCTCATCCAAGAAGCTTCTTCATTATGAGCATTATGTGCTTTGCCTTCCGCTGTATATATATAAAAAGGATAGACAATAATTGTGCAACACACTCAAGTACAGATAAACCCAACGGGCTTGGTTTATACAACACAGCCATCTCGCTCAGCTCACTGTGCCCTGCCAATGTGGCAGTGAGTTTTTCAACTAACTTCTGTTCAACTTCCTGTGTAAACACAGCCATTATGTCATCAGTGTAATTAGGCAGAGCATTCTGTGTTAAATGCAGGTTCCTAGGGGAAGCATTAGGCCATTGATTTCCTGCAGGGGAAACGTAGTGCCCTGCATCTTTCCGTTTTATTTCCAGCAATGTACAAGACTTCTCTCTACAACCACCCACTCTGTCTGCTCCCTTCTCTTGCCAAGTGGGAGAAAACAAGATCTTGCCACTAAATTCTGGCTATAGGCTAAGGCAGGGGTAGGCAACTATGGCCTCTTTACAACCTGTGGACTTCAGCTCCCAGAATTCCATGCTGGAGTTGAAGTCCATAGGTTTGTAAAGGGGTCGTAGTTGTCCAGCCCTGGGCTGGGGTATTAAGGCAAGATTATCTGGATTGCAAAAATTCTGTGTACCACTAGAGGGCAACAAGGAGCTCACTGATAGAACAAGCATAGAGATGGGCTATAAGATAATGAAAGGAGGTTTGAAAGACCTGGGAATGTTTAGCTTGTAGAAGGGACTGTTGAGAGGGGACATGGCTAAGATGCTGAGCTTGTCAATCAGAAAGGTCAGCAGTTCGGCTGTTCGAATCCCTAGTATAGGTCTCTTGCATGAGCAGAGGGTTGGACTATATGACCTCCAAGGTCCCTTGAATCCCTGTTACTGTTACTGAGCTGCCTTCAAATACCTGAAGGGCTTCATATTGTAGTAGGTTTGGATTTGCTCCAGGTGGTAAAACTAGAAAAAATAACTGTAGATCAGTGTTTCTCAACCTTGGCAACTTGACGATATCTGGACTTCAACTCCCAGAATTCCCCAGACATCTTCAAGTTGCCAAGGTTGAGAAACACTGCTGTAGATGAAACTTCAAGGTAGTAGATACAGATTAGATGCAAAGGAGAACCTTGACTGTCCATCATGGTTTCTTCTACTTTACTGGAGGCTTTCAGAGGCTGAATAATCACCTATGGAGGTGGTGAGGTGAATCCTGCAGTGTGCAAGGAGTTAGACTTGATGACCTCTAAGGTCCCTTTCAGCTCTAGGATATCTACTGATCATTTGAATATTTGCAGCCCAGATCTGACAGCCATCATGAAGGTGTCTTATTTCTTGTCATGCATGCAAGTACAGATTTCCTTACCCAAAACTTTGAAATTCTAGTTCAAATGTTCCGACTTGGTTTATAAAGATAAAGGTTCCCCTAGCACATATGTGCTAGTCGTTCCTGACTCTAGAGGGCAGTGCTCATCTCCGTTTCAAAAGCTAGAGAGCCAGCGCTGTTCTGAAGATGTCTCCATGGTCATGTGGCCGGCATGACTAAACGCTGAAGGCTCACAGAATGCTTACCTTCCCACCAAAGGTGGTTCCTATTTTTCTACTTGCAGTTTTACATGCTTTCGAACTGCTAGGTTGGCAGAAGCTGGGACAAGTAATGGGAGCTCACTCCATTACGCAGCGCTAGGGATTTGAACCGCCGAACTGCCGACCTTTCTGATCGACAAGCTCAGCGTCTTAGCCACTCTGCCACCACGTCCCTTACTTTATACATTAGAATAATTAAAAAATATGGCTTGTTTGATTTTTAACTCAAATATTCATTATGGACTTTTAATCTGTGGCTTGTATTGTACTGAACTAGTTAGCCGATTGCAGACTGGTAACGTTTAATAAGTAGATAAGCAAGCCAGAGTTAAGCAAACCATGCTTAACACAGGCTGTAAATCCATTCATCTGACAACATAATTTTGACTCATTCAACAGCCATAACCGCATGCTGCTTTTGTTGAGAAATCTGGATTACATTAAAACGCAGCTAGGCAAGTTTGTGATTCAGCATGTTGTGAGAATTTAGTCTTTTGTTTTGGGGGGGGGAATGAAATTGTATATAGTGTGTTATTGATGTCTTTATTTGAGCACAGCATAAAAACAACGGTTGTTTTATTCAACTGGGTTGAAGATTTGGTATGTTGTGGGAAATCAGCTGGTGTGTGGGTGGTTGTTTGTATAGACCAGGGGTGTCAAACTCAATTTCATTGAGGGCCGCACATCAGGGTGGTGTTTGACCTTGGGGGCCAAGTGGGCGTGGCCAGGGTGGGTATGGCCAGCTCAGTGGTGAGTTTCAAAAATTGTTGGAACCTACTCTGTGGGTGTGGCCTCCTTTGTGGGAGTGGCTTGCCACCCATGTGACCAGATGGGAGTGGCTTGCTGCCCATGTCACCAGATATGAAATTATGAATTAGTACTTAGGTCGGTCCAAGTAGCTATTCAGAAGTTAGTGGTTAGAAGCAATCGTAAAGCAAGATATGGAATTAAAACCAGAAATATTTTGTTGGCTATTTGAAAGGGAGTATAATATATATTTAATTTGACACATGTTATCAGCTGCTGGAATTGTGTTTGCACAACAGTGGAAAAACAGAGATATGTAAATGAATAAATATTACAATGTGCAGGAATAAATTAATTGACAATTAAAATCAAGAAGGCTTTGAATACTTTTTCATGTGGGATTGGTTTTAGCAATTGCCATCTAACGGAAACAGAAATTAGAAATCCAAAAGTATGAAAGAAAACACCAATTATGTAAGGAAAGGTCCCTAAAATGTACAAGGAAATATTACTAGATCATTATTAATGCGTAGATAACTGCGGGACATTACACACCCACCAGTGCTGGGTTTCAAAAAAATTTGGAACCTCTTCTGTAGGTGTGGCCTGCTTTCTGGGTCCACTGGTGGAACCTCTTCTAACTGGTTTGGTAGATTTGACGAACTGGTTCTACCGAATAGATGCGAACTGGTAGGAACCCACCTCTGGGCCAGCTTGACATCACTTGTGTCGAGGGCGTCTGTGGTGGCCCAAGACACTGTAGTTCCTGGCCATCCAGAGACAGATGGTGTCAGCCTGCAATGTAGTGCATATTTATCCCCAAGTATATCTATAATTGAACTTGATTGGGGCTACTTCTCGGTAGATCTAAGACTGCATGGAAAATATGATCCTGCTGAAGATGGGCACCACCAATTTGGTATTTTAGTGACTGTCCATGTGCAGTTCACTGTAAATTGTTCTTCATATGCACGAAGAACAATTTACACTGAATAGCACACACACGCACAGTGCGCGTCCGGCAGCCACATGGGTTGTGAACCTATAGTAAGACCGGTTGAGGGCACATGGCCCTCCCGAGCTCCATTTTCACTGGCAGAGGCACTGTAGGCCGGTCCTTGACTGTTTCCAGGCTGGCCCTGCAGGCCAGATCTAAGCACCCTGCAGGCCGGATCTGGCCTCCGGGCCTTGAGTTTGACACCCCTGGTGTAGACAGAGAGCTACATGCAAATGTAAGAAGCGGTTGTGTGATCTTTGTAACCCCAACGGCAAATGTACATCACCACCTGGGCCGATTGTCATATTTAAAATCTATCTGCAGGTTTTAGACCTTTACATTTTCTTCTGCTGCTGCTCTCTGCCTTACAACCGGTCTTACTACCGGTTTGCAACCCACGCACGTGCCAGATGTGTACTGCATGCGTGTGCGCTATTCAGTGTAAATTGTTCTTCGCACATGTGCAGAACAATTTACAGTGAACTGCGCACGTGCAGTCACTAAAAAAATAAAGTGCCAGCAGTGGCGAGGGAAGAGGTTTGGGGGGCGTGGCAGGCATGGATTGCTACCTGTTCTGTGACCCAGGCTTGAATTCCACTACCAGTTCAGCCAAATCAGGCCAAACCAGCAGCAACCCACCTCTGCTTACAACTTAAATACATGCTATATTTTAGGATGGTTACATTTTCTAATTTTTTTGTGATTCCATGTCCACAGACCTAATGCAAACTGAAACATACTGTATCTTGTCTCCAGCAGGATCTAATTTTCCATGCAGTCTTAGGTCTAACGGAGAAGTAGATCCAATTGAGTTCAATTATAGATTTACTTGGGGATAAATATGCACAACGTTGCAGCCTGACATCATCTGTTTCCTTTCTCTGGATGGCCAGGAAGTACAGATTTCTAGATTTTGCCCTTGGAATTTCAGCTTGGCTTCATTCAATCTCCCTTTCATTGAACCAGTCCAAAACACATACACACACACACACAAAGGAACAGCCAGTTCCCTAATAATCTTCAAGCTTTCTCAATACTTGGATTAAAAAGTGGGATCTTGCGAAGGACTTTTAGATCAGGCGTGGCTTGCCTGTGCAGCACCGAGTGAAGAGGAATTGTCTTGGGCTGCATATAATATATATATGCAGCCCAAGACATTATATATATAATGCAGTTTAATGTATTTAAATGCACATATTGTTAACAGTTTAAGAATCTTGTGGGACTGCATTGTTAGCTGTCCAGGGCTGCAGGCTGCATGGATATGCCTATTTTAGATACTCCCCATAGGGGATTGTTTGGCCTGAATTGGGGGCCTTCCTGTTAGAGCAGGGGTTGGCAACCCTTGGCTCTGGAGCCACATGGGGCCCTTTCATCCCTCTGCTGTGGCTCCCTGTTGCCGGTCGGCTCCACAATTGATAGGACTTTTGGTTAGGGCAGGTAGAGGAAAAAGGATGCTGTGCTAGGAAAAGACTCTGTGGTGTGGGAACCGGACTTCCAGTCAGCAGAGAAAAAAGGATGCCGCACTAGGAGACTCTATGGTGGTAGAACTGGATTTCCGATCAGCTCCAGAATTGAACGGGGGGCTTCCGGTTAGGACCTTTGTGGCTCTTTCAGTGTTTAAGGTTGCTGACCCCTGTGTTAGAGCAACAATTGGTAGATAGATACTCCTCGATTTGTGACTACAGTCGGGCCCAAAATTTGTCTGTTGAGGCTCGGTTGAGCTGTTGCTGGGTGATGATGTAATGAAAGGGCTTTGGGATTCTTGTTACAGCTCTGCCTGAAGGAGGTAGATCTTTGTTATGTAGAATAGATTGGCTCAGTCCTTAATGGGCCATTGACAAAGGTGTGTGTGTGGGGGTGAGATTCTGCCTCCCTTTTAGGGGAAATATTCTGCCCTTTTAATACTTCCTAAAAAAAATCATTTTCTTGGAGAAGGGTGGGTGCTAACTTCCTACAGTTCTAGGTGAGTGAGTTGGTTAGGGGGAATCCCATTGTTTGTCCTCCAGGGTAGTTTCATTTCACACCTAATCAAAAGAGACTCCTTGGGTGAACAGGCAGAGAGTCATTAAGGGTTCCAAATTCTTCTCTTAGGTGGGTCATTAAGTGTGACCTCCCTGATGAACCTGTGAAGCGGCCTTGGTGATGCAAGAAAGGCATATAAAAAATGAAATAACCCTGCAGGACATATCTATCTAACTATATATATAGGCTTCCTCTAACCCAGTGTTTCTCAACCTTAGCAACTTGAAGATGTCCGGACTTCAACTCCCAGAATTCCCCAGCCAGCGAATGCTGGCTGGGGAATTCTGGGAGTTGAAGTCCGGACATCTTCAAGTTGCCAAGGTTGAGAAACACTGCTCTAACCAAATTGCTCAGATTAAAGAAACTATTTGGATAAGCAGCAAAATGTTTCAAACTGAAAAAGTCCAGTTGTCATGTCTTAACTTGCAGACACACCAAGTTCTTGCAGGACAAGAAACAACGGCTGGAAACTGATCAAAGAGAAAAGCAAACCTGGAATTAAGGAAAAACTTCCTAACAGTGAGGAGAATTAACCAGTGGAACAGCTTTGCCTTCAGACCAACGTGGGTGCTTCATCATTGGGAGTTTTAAAGAAGAGACTGGACAGCCACTTGTTTGAAATGGTATAGGGCAGTGTTGGTGAACCTGTTCAGCACCGAGTGCCAAAACGGGAGCGTGCCTGGAAACTGGAAGAGCAGCTCCCTGGCATGAGCATGCACGACCGTGAGTGGGACCGACCAGCTAGCCGGAACCCAAAAGAGCAACGGGTGATGACTGGCATGCCTGGAGACATGGCTCTGTGTGCCATGTACGGCACGCATGCCATAGGTTCGCCATCACAGGTATAGGGTCTCCTGCTTGAGCAGACGGACTAGAAGACCTCCAAAGTCCCTTCCAGCTCTATTCTGGAATAGACATATTTATATACAAGTCTTGCATATAGGTGTGTGAGAGTGGTATATACTTGTATATACAAGTATGTACATACTCGACTTATGACCACAATAGAGATCAACTTGTCTGTTGTTAAGTGAGACACTTAACTGTGTTTTGCCCCGTTTTATGATCTTTCTTGCCACAGTTGTTCAGTCAATCATTGCAGTTGTTAAGTCAGTAACCCGGTTGTTAAGTGAATCTGGTTTCCCCATTGATTTTGCTTGTCACAAAAGGGAATCATATGACCCAGGCACAGTGCCACCATGATCTGGAGGGCTGAGAATCTCCACAGACCAGGGGTCTCCAACCTTGGCAACTTTAAGCCTGGAGGACTTCAACTCCCAGAATTGGGAGTTGCTGAGTTCTGGGAGTTAAAGTCCGCCAGGTTTAAAGTTGCCAAGATTGGAGACGCCTGCCATAGACAACCGTAGGAAAGGAACGATTCCGACCGAAGCCGGTGCCACATGGACCTGCCAGCCCAGGGATTTCCCCCTCCGGAACCACCACTTTTAACAGACACTTCCGCGCCTTGTTCTGTCCGGGAAAGTCGGAAAAAAGCAACTGAAGGCACCGAGCGGAGGAGGCTTAATCCGTCGCCGGTGCGCTCAAGGCCCCCCCGCGCTGGAGCTCGCCCTGCCCTGTCCTGCCCGGCTGGAAGCTGCTTCCTGTTCGTGCCGCCGCCGCCGCCTCCACCAAGCGTAAGGCCGGGGGGAGCGCGCGGTGCCTCCCGCCGCCTGGCACGGACCGGCCAGAAGCGGACTTACTGACCGAGCGGCGGCTCTGAGAGCTCCAGGGCAGGCAGGGTCGGGAGCCTCCCGCCAGCCTCTCTGGCCGAAGGAGGAGCGAAGGCGGGGCGGTCCCGGAGCGCGCAGGGAAGAAAAAAAAAAGTTTTGCCCGGAGTTTGTGCAGGCGGCGGCGGCGGCGGCGAGGATGGACGCCCTCAAATCCGCCGGCAGGGCCATCATCCGCAGCCCCAGCATCGCCAAGCAGAGTTGGGCCAGCGGCCGGCACAAGAGTAAGTCAGTCCGCCGGCGGGAGCCAACGGAGCCCTTCGTCTGCCCCCCCCCCCCCGGCTCAACTCGGGGCCTTCCTTCCCCGCTCGGGTGGGCAAAGGAGGGGGGGTCGGCGTCGCCTGGCATAGGGACGTGTGTGCGTGTGTGAATCCTAAGCCTTTTTTTCCCTACAGGGAGGGGAAGCGGAGAAAGAGGAGGATGACGGCATTTCGCGGGGAAGGTGTGGGGTGAGGAGGAAGGGGGTATCCCCGCTGGCGGCCGGGGATCCCCCTCAGATGGGGGTATTGGGGAGCGGCGGTGGCCGCGCGCGCGGCCCGGGAATCTCAGCAAAAGTGGAAGTGGCGTTGCTGCTGCTGCACCGCGCGCCAGAAGTAACTTTGTCTCAGGCAACTTTTTCCCCGGAGCGGACGGGCTTTCCTTGAAGAAGCACCCCCCCCCCCCGCTCGCGCCGGGTCTGATTTCCCCGGTGTCCGTTCGGAAGAGCGCCAGCCCGGAGTGGTGGCTTTTGAAGCGCTTGTCGTTTCTCAACCTTTTGCAACTTTTTAAGGGGCGCGGACTACAACTCCCAGAATTCCGGCGAGGGGGGCAATTCTGGGAGTTTGAAGCCCAGGCGCCTTAAAGTTGCTAAGGTGGTGGAACATTGGCTTGTTGTTAGTTGTGAAGTCGTATCCGACCCAACGCGACCCCATGGACCATGTTCCTCCAGGCCTTCTTGTCCTCTCCCATCCTCTGGAGTCCATTTAAGCTCACACCGACAGCTTCGGTGACTCCATCCAGCCACCACATTCTCTGCCATCCCCTTCTTCTTTTCCCCTCTATCTTTCCCAGCATTAGGCTCTTCTCCAGGGAGTCCTTCCTTCTCATTAGGTGGCCAAACTATTTGAGTTTCCTCTTCAGGATCTGGCCTTCTAAAAAGCAGTCAGAGTTGATCTCCTCTGGGACTGACCGATTGGATCGCCTTGCAGCCCAAGGGACTCGCAGGAGTCTTCTCCAGCACCAGAGTTCAAAGGCCTCCATTGGCTTACCTGTCTCTAACTTTCCAATTCTGTTCCCTCCCCCCTCCTCCTCCCTCATGCGTTTTGGACTACCGTTCCCAGAAATCCTAGCAAGTGACTGTCTTGGGTGGTTATGCTGGGACTTGTAGTCCGAACATGATCTGGAGGGAACGTGGGTCTTCTTTCACAGGTTTTGTTATCGGGCACAGACGTTCTTTCAATCTTTAAAGGCCGAAAAGTCTTGAGAATGCAAAAACCGGAAGTGTCAAAGAACACTTGCTTCCCCGGTGCACCAGCCTCCTTCTCCATTTCCAACTGACATAATTGCCTATTGCATGCGTGATGTTGCTGCAATTTCTGTTTGCTTTGTTAAAATTTCTACTGTTAAAGCAGGACTTTATCCTTTTTTTAGCGGTCTGACAGGATTGTATACAAATATTAACAATAGTTCCTTGTCACACTGATTTCCCTGATTGTGTTTGTCTCTGTGGGTTGCACAGGAAATGTAAATGACTCTTTAAAGGTGAGAGATTCAAAGCCTCCTTTAGCCAGGGTGAGATTAAGCCACCATTAATCCCCTAACAGGCTAGGATTGTACACAGTCCTTACCTGGAGTCTTCTGGATTTACTCCATTTTTAAATTTAAGAACTTTGGAATCTGGGCTCTTGGCATCCAAAGTAGAGGCTCACAAATTCCCAGATGAAAAATAAAAAAATTCCATGCAAGGTGATCTGTGTGAGTGAGCGTTTGATATTTTGGAATCAGACATAATTTTGTTATCTCTCTGTACCTATTATTCCTGGTTAGCAAATTGAGGTTACTCATTCATAAGACTGATGACCCAGCTGATGGTTGGGTGGATGGAACAGCAATAGATATTTCTTTCCTGAATTTAAATGCCACTCAAGTCAGAAGTGAATATTAAATGGCTTACATGCTTCCAAACAGTAATAGGATTAAAAACAAAATGCAGCAACAAATGTGTATTATCCAGACATCCAGGAACAACCGTAACAGATAAATGTTTGTTCTCCTTGATGGATCAAATGCAACCTTGACGGCCCACTGAAGCAGTTCAGATCTGCCTTACCACAAGATAGATCAGATCAGATCAGAAAGGGACCTTGTAGATCATCTAGTCCACCCCCCCCCCTTCTCAAGCAGGAGACCCTACACCATTTCTGACAAAATGGCAGTCCAATCTCTTTTTGAAGGTCTCAAGTGATGAAGCTCCCACAACTTCTGAAGGCAACTTCTATTCCATTGGTTGATTGTTCTCACTGTCAGAAAGTTCTTCCTTATTTCTAGGTTGAATCGCTCCTTGGTCAGTTTCCATCCATTATTCCTTGCCTGGCTTTCAGATGCTTTAATTAATTAATTAATTAATTAATTGCTTTCCCAAAAATTAACAGCGGTGGTCTAACCTAGTATCTGGGGAAGATACTGCTCCAGAGAAGGGGGTATTTGTGTTATTTCTTTTTCTGTGGGTTCTTATTATGGGCCTTGCTCTGAACTCCAGTGATTGGGCTGATAAATAAAGACAATGAAATAAACAGATGGGAAGCCAGACAGCTGTGATCGTCATTCGACAGAATAGATCTGGTTTGAAAAGAGCAGGCTCCGCTGATCAGAATGATGCAATTCGGACTCTTCTATTTATAAAACCATTCAGTGTCGTCTTTCTTTTGATGTATGACATATCATCTTAATATCTAACAAGAAGCAATTTCTTGTGACTCTTGAGGATGCAAAGAACAATGGACCATTACTCCAAAAAGGTCCTGCAAATCTAAAGGGGTTATGAGCTAATGATGCAATTTATGTCTTTTGTGTTGTGAAAATAGATGGAAATAACACAAATTGTCCAGATTTCTTGTGTGTGTGTGGGGGGAGAATACAAATGTTGTTGATTAAAAGACAAAAGGAAGTATGAAATACATATTTGTCTAATGCAGGGCTCTCCAAACTTGAAAAATTTAAGACTTGTAGACTTCAATTCCTCAGCCAGGAATTTCTGGGAGTTAAAAGTTCATAAATTTTAAAATTGCCAAGTTTGGAGACCCCTGGTCTATAGTTATTCAGAGTCCTCTAATAGTTTGCTAACAGTGTATTTTTTAAAGTTTATTTCTTTTAGTCATGGGATGTATTTATCCCTTAAATATTAAGACTCAAATTTCAAACAATAACATATAAGTAAGATAATGTAGTAGACATTAATAAACCATTTGGGCACTAGTGATTCCATCCTGATTACATTGTAAAATCCTGTACGCTGCACGAGTCAAAAAGAGGGCTGTGAAAATATCTACAGACCCCTCACATCCTGGACATAACTTGTTTCAATTCCTACCCTCAAAACTACGCTATAGAGAACTGCACACCAGAACCACTAGACACAAGGACAGTTTTTTCCTGAACTCCATCCTTCTGCTAAACAAATGATTCCTCACCACGGTCAAACTATTCACTCTGCGTTACTTTTACTATTAGTCTTCTCATCGTTCCTATTACCTGTCTCCTCCCACTTATGACTTCAGGACTGTAACTTTGTTCCTTGTATCCTTAAGATTTATATTGACATTGATTGTTTCCTGATTGCTTATTTGTACCCTATGACTATCATTAAGTGTTGTACCTTAATGATTCGTGACGAATGTATTTTTTTTCTTTTATTTACACTGAGAGCATTTGCACCAAAGACAAATTCTATTCTATTCTATTCTACTCTACTCTATTCTACTCTACTCTACTCTACTCTACTCTACTCTACTCTACTCTACTCTTCTACTCTACTCTATTATTCTATTCTACTCGACTCTATTATTCTATTCTACTCTACTCTACTCTTCTATTCTACTCGACTCTACTCTACTCTACTCTGTTCTATTATTCTATTCTATTCTACTCTACTCTATTATTCTATTCTATTCTTCTGAAAAAGCACACATGTTTGAAGGCCATGGCAGTGGCGACCCCCTGTGCTTGGGGAGTGTGGAGACTATTTGAAAGGAGAGATGCCCCCATAGAGAGCACTGGACATCATGTTCCCTCCTGTCACATCCTTCAAGTGTCCCCTGCTTTGAAAACCACATGCTGACCCAAAGCTTTGTCTCTTTCCTAATCTTGGCTTCTTCACATCTCATATCCTCCCTCTCCCAGCAACCAGATACATTGATTCAGATGGATTACAACCACCTTTGGAAAAGTTTTTTTCTTCTGAATAAACTTCTGCTTCCTAAAACCTCAAAATAGGAATCATCCTTCCCACCCATCCTCCCAGGTCTGGTATTGGGATTGTTTTTACGTAGCAAGTTATAATTAAATTTAAGTGAGCAACTCTACTGCTGTGTGTCATGTAAACACAATCTTGATGACTGTAACCTATTCTGTCCTTGGACAGAATGATTTAGTAGTAGTAGTAGTACTAGTACTAGTACTAGTTCTTCTTCTCCTCCTCCTCCTCCTTCATCATCTTCTTCTCCTCTTTTTCTCCTCCTCCTCCTCCTTCCCCCTCCTCTTTTCCAAGAGACACGAGCAATTAAGAGTGGCATAAATAAATAACATTGATCTGCTCATCCCCTTCCTTGGTTATCTCCCCCTTTTCCTCCTCTTCTTACTCATTCTCCTTAAATGAAAATGAGGTGCACAATTTAAGGGGAGGGGACTAAATGTTAGTAGCACTCCTCCCCTATCATTCATTTTTAATTCAGTCTGTCATACAAATCCAGCTAGATGCATTACTTGAATAAGCCATGATTAAGTTACCCCTGGATCAAGATGCCCCAGAGACAGTCTGGATCAGCAAGGAAGATTGGGCTGGAGAATTGTTAATGCTTGGAAAGGCCAGAGTAGCCGATCTAACAGGGGTCTTACGAAGTTCAGAATGATGGCTGACACAATGTCTATAGATTTAATAAGTATAGGTTTGGTTCCGTTTAGGAGGCCTATTTCTATAGGTCAGTGGTGGAGAACTTAGGGCATGCGGGCCAGAGGTGGCACACAGAGTCCTATTGGTGGGCAAACGTTCTGTCACCCAGTTCTGTTTCGGGTTTCTGCCACACATGCCCGCATGCCTCCTGCCAGCCAGCTGGTCTTTGCGTCTCTGCTGCACATGTGTGGGGTGCGCATGCATGCACCTCCTCTGCACCTATGCATGGGGCGTGCACACATGCACAGGATGCACACGTATGCATGCAGTATGCACGCATGCGCCCATACCATGCAGGCTGGGCAAGGCACATGTGCACGTACGATGTTCATATACATGGCGTGTACATGCATGCTCCCACACTTTGCAGTTTGGGCACATGCATGCACTTTGGGCACTCAATGCCTGAAAGGTTCACCGTCACTACTGTAGGTTATTATCGAAGGCCCTTCTTTGTCATCTGAATAGTGAAGGTTTTTCCCCCCTCTTTTTCTCTGTAGTGGAGCTCCCAAGAAAGACCCTTTCTGCCTCTACAATGTCTTCCTAGATTTATTTATTCAATGTATATAATCACCCATCCAAACTCACGGCTCTGCGCGGCTTACAAAAGAAGGACAAATACCCTTGTTTGCAGAATTTTGAACCAAAAATCCAAAGACGAGTTTCGGAGTGAAAGAATAAAGTTACTTTTTATTATCCAAAAATCAGAGCTAATTTGAAAACGGTTTGCAAAGCGTTGGTGGGTCTCACCCTGACTTCACCTGAGTCACAAAGGAGAGCCACACCCTTTACAGAAGCGTAATAGCAATTATACCCTCCCTAACTCCTCCTATACCTACGTCAGCTATACCTGACGTGGCAGGTCACAAATCTAATTAAACAACACAATTACCCTAACTTTACCATGTAAACTTCCAATCCTTAATTAATGTTTGAGAGTTAAACAGTTGTAACTCCTGATTTAATCAACGCTTAGTTACAAGTCTGTGGTTGCTGATCTTATTTAGTGTTAAGGGTACTGATTTAATCAACGCTTGGAGTTGGACAGTTTGTCTTACTGATCTAATCATTGCTTTTAGTTTACTGATTTAATCATATGGTTAATTATTGCTTCTATACGTATGCCTGCTGTTGAATAAGGAAATTTTTAAACTTTTTCTGGAACATCCCCATTCAATCCCCCATTTCTTATTTGGTCATTTGTTTAATATTTTCTCTTATTTCATTCAACCTTTTCTTTTCATCTTCTGTATTTTCCATGGGGTGCAAAGTTTCCATGCGTTCTAATAACTGAATTTGATCTCCAATCTCCTTCAATACCATTACAGATTTTGCATTTTGTTGTGCTTGGAGTATTCCATTTACTGAGCTTGTTACAATATTTCGTATTACTGGGATTAAGCAAGGTAGCATCATAAGTCCAATAAAAATCAAACCTACCATAAATAAAGCCTGCTTCCAATTTCTAAAAATACCTCCCAAAAAGCCCCCTTCATCTAACAGACAAGTCCAGGTTTGTGAACCACGTTTTCGGAAGGCTATCATATCCATTGCTCTACATACATCTAATGAAAGCTCCCATTTTTCTTCTTTGGTGACCACCGTATGATTAAGATATTTTAGTAATGCTGCCCCAGGCTGTCCACTAATAATTCCCAGTCCAACCCACAGGGTCACATTATACCTTGTGAGTAGGCCTGGGTTATGGCAAGTGATGCTCTGTTCTTTCTTTTTTTTTTTTTTTTCATGGGGGTTTAAGGGATAGGCTGGTTGATGACTCCGAGCAGGTTCCCACAATACTTTACACAACCCCTTCCATCCTGGTTGTAAATACTGACTCCTAGTATTATCACATAGAAAGTGGAGATTCTCAGTGCCTTCCCCTTCCGTGCCACAACCACTGAACCACAAGGCCTTCCCTATCCAATAGCACCTTGGGTCTCCCCTGGTTGCATTTTCACACATCTGGGTGATTCCACTCATCCACTCTCTACTTTGATTTTTACAAGTCCAAGCTGGATCTCTCTGAGTTTGCCTTGGTGTTACCTCCAGAGTCAGATTACATCCATATTGGGCAGTTTTCCAGTATTGGAACTCTCCCTTTCGATGTCCCCCACTTTTCAAACAGATAACCATACTAACGGCTCTATTCTTTCTCTGCAGGGAACGTCTCCTAATAGCCGAAGCAGTCAGCATCCACGAGGGGATAGGAGGAAATTCGAAAGAACTTGGGGAGACCACTAAAGAGCTTGTGTTTAAATAGTCTTTCTCCTCCCACATTGTACAAGTATATCTTCCTATAGTCTCTCGGTTTATTTGCAAATATAGAGTGTAGTAGTAGTTGTAGTTGCGTTTATTTATAGGCCGCCCTTTTCCCTGAGGGGACTCAGGGCGGCTAACAACTTATGGGAGGGGAAGACGTACAATAACATAAAAATACAGTATATAGTTAAGATCAAACAACATTCATTCAACATTCGGGCGGGGGCAAACTATGGTCTTTACCCCCAGGCCTGGCGGGATAGCCAGATCTTGAGGGCTGTGCGGAAGGTCTGAAGGGTGGTGAGGGTACAAATCTCCACGGGGAGATCGTTCCAGAGGGTCGGAGCTGCTACAGAAAAGGCTCTCCTCCGCGTAGTTGCCAGCCGGCACTGGCTGGCAGATGGCACTCGGAGGAGGCCTAATCTGTGGGATCTTATGGGTCGAGAGGAGGTAATTGGCAGGAGGCGGTCTCCCAAGTACGCAGATCCACTACCATGAAGGGCTTTATAGGTAGTAAGAAGCACCTTGAAGCGCACACGGAGGTCAACAGGTAGCCAGTGCAGCTCGCGGAGGATAGGTGTTATGTGGGCAAACCGAGGTGCACCCACGATCACTCGCGCGGCCGCATTCTGGACTAGCTGAAGCCGCCGGATGCTCTTCAAGGGCAGCCCCATGTAGAGCACGTTGCAGTATTCCAGCCTAGAGGTCACGAGGGCGCGAGTGACTGTTGTGAGAGCCTCCCGATTCAGGTAGGGTCGCAACTGGCGCACCAGGCGAACCTGGGCAAATGCCCCCCTGGTCACAGCCGACAGGTGGTGATCAAAGGTCAGCTGTGGATCCAGGAGGACTCCCAAGTTGCGAACCCTGTCTGAGGGGTGTAAATTTTGGCCCCCCAGCCTGAGCGTTGGAACACTAACCAAATTTTTGGGAGGGAAACACAACAGCCACTCGGTCTTTTCTGGGTTGAGTACAAGCTTGTTAGCCCGCATCCAGTCCCTAACGGCTTCAAGACCCCGGCTCATCACGTCCACCGCTTCATTGAGTTGGCACGGGGCGGACAGATACAGCTGCGTATCGTCCGCATATTGGTGGTATCTTATCCCGTGCCTCTGAATGATCTCGCCCAGCGGTTTCATGTAGATGTTAAATAGCACGGGGGACAGGACCGACCCCTGCGGCACCCCATATGATAGGGGCCTCGTGGTCGATCTCTGACCCCCGACCAACACCGACTGCGACCTGTCCGAGAGGTAGGAGGAGAACCACTGCAAAACAGTGCCTCCCACCCCCACCTCCCGCAGTCGTCGCAGAAGGATACCATGGTCGATGGTATCGAAAGCCGCCGAGAGGTCGAGGAGAACCAAGATGGAGGCATGGCCTCCATCCCTGGCTCTTCAGAGATCATCGGTCAATGCGACCAAAGCGGTTTCTGTGCTGTAACCAGGTCTGAAGCCGGACTGGAAGGGGTCCAGGTAATCGGCTTCCTCCAAGGACCGCTGGAGCTGATAGGCCACCACCTTCTCAACAACCTTCCCAATAAAGGGGAGGTTGGAGACTGGACGGTAGTTGTTAAGTACGGCTGGATCCAAAGATGGTTTCTTCAGGAGGGGTCTCACCACCGCCGTTTTAAGTGCGGCGGGGAAGTGCCCCTCCCGAAGCGAGGCGGTAATAACCGCTTGGATCCAGCCCCGTGTCACCTCCCTGCTGTTAGCAACCAGCCAGGAGGGACACGGGTCCAGTACACAGGTGGAGGCACTCACAGCCCTCATGGCCTTGTCCACGTCCCCGGAAGTAACATCCTGAAACTCAACCCAGCGATGGTCAACCAAATCGTCCTCTCGTGCCTCGGCTGGTTCTGCAAAGGTGGAGTCCAAATCCGACCGAAACCGAGCAACTTTGTCCACCAAGAACTGGGCATAATCTTCAGCCCTACCCTGCAAGGGGTCTCCCGTGGTTTGACACTTACCCCCTCTCTTTTGTGTTACTGCTATCCAGCTTTCCTCCTGACCTACTTGTTGCCAGTTTGGTTGTAACTTAGATTCATACCACCAAATTTTGGGTTCAAAGATCCAATTCATGGGACAACACTCACTCTCCTTGTCATTATAACACCGAATTTGTGTCCAAGTTCCATCAGGTTCAAAGATTCTAGGCGGTTCAATCCATAATTCTCCCCCAACCGCCACTAGGGTTATATTCAAAAGGATATAAGTCACTGGTTTTTTTTGGTTTTTTTTTTTAACACCAGTTTCAATGGTTCCTTTTGAAAGGCTTTCCATGTTTCCGACTCCTCCAAGTTGGCTCTCTTCGCTCTGGTGTAGTGGGTCCAGCCTTTTTCTTTCGTCCGGATGGCAGTGTCTGTGGTCAGCAACACCAGGAATGGTCCATCCCACTTTGGCTTTAGGGAATCGTCCTTCCAAGTCTTTATCCACACCTGGTCTCCCACTTCAATGGAATGTACTTTGAAGCTCAATGGAGGAGTCTGTATTAAATAGCCCGTTTTCCTGAAAGAATCAAAAGTCTGGGACAGTATTTGCAAGTATTGTATCAACCCTTTGTCTTTGCTAGGTAAATTCCCCATTCGTATCCCAGCATTCCTTAGTGGCATTCCAAATAATATTTCATAAGGTGAGACTCCCACATCCCTCCTGGGTTGTGTTCTTATCCTAAACAGGGCTATTGGCAAAGTTTTCATCCAATTCATTCCTGTTTCTAAATACAATTTCTTTAACATAGTTTTAATCTTTCCATTCATATTTTCCACCTTCCCACTAGAGGGCGGATGCCATGGACTGTGTAGGTCCCATTTTATTCCCAATACGTTAGCCACTCCTTGAGTAATTTTCCCCGTGAAGTGTCTTCCCTATTCACTATCAACTCTCTGAACAATCCCATATCTTGGTATAATATGTTCTAATAATAATCTAACAACAGTTCTAGCAGTTTCATCAAAACAAGGGTAGGCTTCTACCCATCCTGTCAGATGATCTATAATAACTAACAAATATTTCATCCTTCCCATCCTATTCTCCATCCTCATCCACAGTCAATATACTTGCTGTTCCCTCTCTCTTTCTATTTTCTTTTGTGGACAGTTTCTAGAAAAATGTCCGTCCTTTTCACATCTAAAACACCGAGTCCTTCCACTTTGTCCTGCCCACATTCCTCTTCCCCTTCCTTGCCACCTTCCTTTCCATTATCCTCAATTTCCAAAGTCCCTTCTCTTTCTTTTCTGGTCTCCTAACCTCTTATCCATCATTACTCCTACAACTGACAACAACACTTTCTTATCCTTTCTTCCATCTCTGTTCACATATACTTTCTGAGCTTCTGTCACAATTTCCATTCCACATTTCCCATCTTTTAGATTTTTTTTTCTAAAAGGGGCAACAACTTGTGTCTTGAATAAATATCTTAAATAAGATCATTTGTTTTAGGTGAGTTTTGCTGGTTGGATTAGACAAATTAACTCTCCCACCGCAATTCCAGTGTTAATTATTAACTAATATTTTGAGTGTAAAGGGCCTGAAATATAATTTTCAGATGTCTGCTCTGCTGTCTCATTTACGGAGGACTGACATTGAAGGACGCATAAGAATTTTAGGAACAATGTGCTTGTTATTTCAAGTAAATCAGTATCATTCCTTTTCTGATGTATTTTGCAGTCCTTCATCCCCACATAAAGTGAAATTGTGAGAAATGACATCATGTAAAAAGATACCTCAGACACCCAATTCTGTTACCCAATCCATTTCCCCCCTCAGACATGCAAATACAGTAATAATAAAATATGCTTAGGAAGGAAGTAGCATTTCCCCAGTGTATAAAATGTTTTCAAAAAGCTTTACTTCCTTCCCTCAAAATTCCTCATTTTTATGAGGAGACACACAAAACACATTATGGCATAAAATAATTACTACGGAGGATAGCTTCTCCTCCAAATTAAAGAATATTTTCTTATAGCATGATCAGCTCAAAGAGAGCCATTTTAAGGCCATTTTTCTTTAAATGAAAACTATTTAGGATAATCTCTTTTTCATCAGGGAAGGTCTGTCTATCTTCAGGTTCTCCATCCATTTATCACCTCCATTCTCAGTCATCTCTAAATACTTGGATCGCACACCACTGGAGAAAAGTATATCAAATTAGTCACTCCTCAATCTTAAATGCTGGCAAGGAGAGACTCAAAATTCTTTACTGCCTATTAATTCAAATAATTCTAGTTTGGGTAAGGATAGAATCTAAGGACTTAAAGACACTTCTGATGATCATATGTAGCACCCTTATTACGACTGCTTAGCTCACATTATAAAAATACCTGAATTGCAGCTGATATGGCTAAAGAAATAGAAATATGGAAATACTGTTGTGCTGTAAGAGTCTGAGAACTTCCATTTCTCATTCTGCTCTTTGGCCAACATAAATAAGGCTTTATTTCTTGTAAGCTTTTCAATTGGAAGCCAGAAATCAATACAATGAAGAAGAAGAAGAAGAAAAAAAAACACCAAAACTTTTTGGACACAAATAGTTGGTTGCATAATAAACTGCAAACAAAACTCCATTTTCTTTATGGTATAGTACTGGCTTCATTTAAATACAACCTGCCTATTTTTCCCTGTCTCATTGCAAAGCACATTTAGGTGAAGGGAGTACTTAGATCAACATCTCGACTCCCTTTGGTATTTGCTAATACAATTACCCTGAGAACAGAACCCGAGGCAATCTAAATAGAGTACTTTGGGTCCATGCTCTGAAATATATTTGGATCAAACTTTTGTGTCAGTTCTCTGCTTTTAGTAAAATATGAGTTAGTTCAGATTCCATTCAGATGGAAGCATATTCTCATTTAGTAGGTTAAAACACGTACAAATGCAAACAAAATCTTTCAAAATCATTTATATAGGTTTAGTTTTACATCTTAAACCTCAAAACTTTCCCAAAAATAACAAAATTAAAATTATATTCAGAGCAGAAAAGAAAATATAAGAAAACCAAAACAATGAAAAGCAAAGCTACATGAGCAGTCCACCCAGTAGCCCCTCCTTTCTCAGACAGAAGGGTAAAGAGAAAAAAAAATTGTTAAAGAGAGCAGAAAAGCCAAGCTGCACTTCCCCCCCTTTCCTGATACTTGCTCTTTAAAGGGAAAAATATCCTTAAGTTAACAACCAACTTAAAATGGATTAGCTCAGGGTTTAATGATTCATTGACAAAGAGGGGGAATGGGAGGAAGCTGCAGACAGCTATTCTGCCTTTTAAAACATGTTTCTTCCTTATTACATCCAGAGAAATATTCTGCCTTTTCAATATTCCCTAGGTCATTACATTTTCTGGGAGAGGGCTGGGTGATAACTTCCTACAATCCCTCCTTTTTCAAAACATGTGAGTGGAACGCACGTGTTCTTGACAAAAGAGTAAAATTGGTCAGATGAGGGAGACCTAATTCTCCCAATGGAAAGGCATTGAGACAGCAGAAGGATCCCTTCAGTGGCTCAATTTACAGTATCCAATTTTCCATGCCAATTAATACCAGATATCTCTTCTGTGAGCTTCCAGCAAGCAACCACCCCCCTCAAATCTTCCAAAATTCTGCACAGCCATGCTTTCCCTTTAAATTACAGGCTGCCCATTCCGAAGAGATGGTTCTTGAATCTGCCCTAGCTCTTATTTTTGTGAGGCCAAATTGAGTTTAGCTAATGTGCAATCCAGGCTTTTCAGTATTTTTATTTTAAATTATACACAGTGAGCCCGGGGACTCCTACTCATGAGACCACCAGTGCAACATAATTTTGAATGGGATCTCTCTCTCTCTCTCTCTCTCTCTCTCTGCATTCTCTCAACAAATTTTCTCCATTTCTTTAAGCAAAAGGGAGTCAGTACATTTACCACCAACATGCTCACCTTCGCACTGCAATCAGACTGCTTGTGTAAATTAATTTCACACACAAATATCCCATTTCATTCTTTCTCCATGCAAAGCAGTTATTACAAGTATTTCAGGGAGCTGTACATAAGCCAATGAGCTCCATTTTCTATTATTAAGGGATCTCAACTTCCCTCCAGGTCTGAAAATGATTACACACACACACATACACACATATCATGATACAAAACTTTCAGGCCTGGGGGAGGTTCTGTCACTTTAAATCTTCAAATGTCTTTCCTTGGAGAACTTATGGCTCATTCTCCAATCAGTGGGGAAACTCAGAGAGCAGCTTAAATCCTAACTACTCTTCCCTCCCCCAGCTTCAAGCCCAAGCTGAGAAGTTTATTTATTCTGCTAGCTTGGTTAAACATATCACAATCAATTCAACGCCATTCAATTCTACATGTTATTAGTATAAATTCACATCTAAGAATTTTTTTTTTAACAGACATTACATCAAATTAATCAAGTCCAATTACCTAGGTCTTCCCATTCAGTCAGGCTTTACCTTATTACCTGCTAAATTTCTTACTTTTGCTCGAAGTTATGCCCGTTGTTCTATCTCTTTAAGCACTATTTTGTTAATACCTGTCTCTGCCCTGTGATGTTCCGTTTCTATCTTGATCTCCCAGCAGCGCTGGCATAATTTTAAAGATCCAAACTCTTAGCTCTCCCAGCAGAACGCTGGCATAGTTTTAAAGAGCAAGATATATAGATATTTTATTAACACATCATTTGCATCTGGGTGGGGCTCGAGCTCTACTTTTCTTTTAAAAGACACTATTGCTGCTGTGGCAGCTTTCTAACTATCCCTGTGGACTCCTCAGTCATTTTGGGTTAAAAAAAAAAAACACAACAACTAAACAAAACTCAGATAGAACTTCTCTTCAGTTCATCTGATGGTGGCCAGTTCCTGAGTTTGTTACAACTTGATGGACTAAGCTTATAACCCTAGGATCCAGAGTTCCCTCTGGGGGCCATCCTACACCAAAAGTGGGCCATTCTGACTCACAAAATATTTTTAAATTAGCCTGGGTTGCTGGGGGCCCCATAATCCCCATTATATGCCTTCTTAAAATTCTTCAATATACACTGGAGGGGTGTTCTCAGGACACTACCTCCTCCTCCCATGTTCTAAAACACTACCACTGACCCGCGGTGCTGGATACTCGACAGTCACCAACAGAAACTGCAGTGGTTTAACCTCCCATACAACCTAACACGGACTTCATTAGGATCGACGTCCCGAGTCCAGGGTGGTGATCAGGCACCCTCTTCTACTCTCTAGAGGAGTAGGTACACAACACTATATTAGCAGGTCTTGTATTCCCTCTCGTCCTGGCCAGGATTTGTTCAGATTTTCTCCTTTCCCTTACTCAGTCGACTTTGTATTACCCCCCCCCAATCTCTCTTATGGGTGGTCAGCCTATCTTGAGTATGTGCTCCTGTGTCCCTCCCAGCAACTCTTTTCAATTCCACACGTCACCGTCTCCGGATATTAACAATATCCCCATCACTCACTCCGTCCTGCGAATCTCCCCTGAGATTCCTCAAAAGGACTTCCACCCGGCCCCGTTGCTAGTTCTCACATCCACACACTCCCTGACCGCCCTGGGTCTTGTATTCTGGTGTTTTCAAAACCAGTACTCACCAGGGTTCTGTGCACAGATGTTTCCCGGTCGATCTCCAAGTCGTCTCTTCCCCTTTATTCAACCCCCCCCCTACTCCTCGTCTATCACACAAATTTTACGGGCTTTCAAGAGCTCCGCAGTTCTCTAGGTAGTTCCCCCTCCTCTCAAATTCGGAGAGGGGTGCACCCAAGGGAGACCCCCCTAGAGCCCAGCAAGAGATTGAATCCCGGAACGAGCCCCCAGCTGTTTGCAGAATTTTGAACCAAAAATCCAAAGACGAGTTTCGGAGTGAAAGAATAAAGTTACTTTTTATTATCCAAAAATCAGAGCTAATTTGAAAACGGTTTGCAAAGCGTTGGTGGGTCTCACCCTGACTTCACCTGAGTCACAAAGGAGAGCCACACCCTTTACAGAAGCGTAATAGCAATTATACCCTCCCTAACTCCTCCTATACCTACGTCAGCTATACCTGACGTGGCAGGTCACAAATCTAATTAAACAACACAATTACCCTAACTTTACCATGTAAACTTCCAATCCTTAATTAATGTTTGAGAGTTAAACAGTTGTAACTCCTGATTTAATCAACGCTTAGTTACAAGTCTGTGGTTGCTGATCTTATTTAGTGTTAAGGGTACTGATTTAATCAACGCTTGGAGTTGGACAGTTTGTCTTACTGATCTAATCATTGCTTTTAGTTTACTGATTTAATCATATGGTTAATTATTGCTTCTATACGTATGCCTGCTGTTGAATAAGGAAATTTTTAAACTTTTTCTGGAACATCCCCATTCACCCTCTTAAAACAAATGAAAGCATATCAAATCAATGCACTACAAACTACCATCATTCCAGCTGAAGAGCTGCTTTTATATTCCGAGACTTGATAGCTCGTCCCGATTGTGCTCTTTTGATTAATTCTGCTTTTGCAATTTGCTGCTTTCACTTCGTGCCACACGTTTCACATCTATCTATTGTTATTTGTAGCTATTCTGATGAATTGCTTGAGTGGTAGAGGTTAAATCATGCCAGCAGTTTTTGTACAGGCCTTTTTTAAACAGGGTTGTCTGATTGGCCCTATCTTTTAGCCTCTGTCTAAAGAGGGATACTAGATGTGAAATTTTACAGCCCAAATTAGCTGTGGTCAGGTGCCTGAAAGATCATTTCCTCCCATAATTGTTTGCCCGGAATGTAAGGTTATCTTCATCCACATATCTTTTGGTTGCCAAGTTTGGAGGAGGGGAAAATCCTTAAAAGGATTGTGTTAAATATACTTAGGACCTGTTTAAAGTGCATGCAGTCCAGGAATGGATAATCTGTTGCGTGCCGCCCTTTGTAGGACTACAAGGCTCACAAGGCCCAGGCAGGCCTGGGGGTGATGAGTTCCCTCCCCTCTCGACATGTATGGTTGTGCGACTGTTGTCTACTTTTATTATTTGTATTTTGTCTTTTATGTCCCCCCCTTTTTTTCCCCCTTGAATTGTTCGCCGCCCTGAGTCCTCCCGGAGAAGGGCGGCATACAAATAATACAATACAATACAATACAATGCTTCCCCCTTGACTGAACCAGACGAGGCTACATCCAGAAATCTAGGCGTCACTATTTAATATCTCTATGCCTTTATTATGCCCCTTATTACTGATGGGAGGGACTTAAGTGAGTTATTAATACAATAATAAGATTCAGACAGGAGATTTCCTGATCCTCCTGCTCAGGTTTTTAGTCACCTCGCTGTAATAAATAAGCTTCCTGTTTGGTTTTAAAACACAGCAGTTAATAGCATAGTCATAAAAGCAAATACGTTATGAAACTCAGTTTCTGATTTTTTTCCTTTTTGCTGTATTACGTGTATAACCTTGTGAAGTGGCTTACAAAGCTATAGGTTAGCCTGAGAAGATTTTTAAAAAAAATCCAGAAGAATAGTGAATCACATCCTGTTGTACCTTTAAGAGAGAGAAAAATATTGTAGAGGCTCTAAAAATCTGTAAGTTCTTTATAAAACTGGAGTAAATGGCCAAACCTGGTCAATCAATCAATCAATCAATCAATCAATCAATGTTTCTTGAGTCTCCGATCTCTAGATTTTTGGTTAGTTGGATTCTAGTTTCATGGCAATTTTTGCTAAAAGGAATTTCGTTGCTTCTGTTTTCTTTTTTTCTGTTCCCTTTAAAAAAAGTCCTTTAGAATAATCTGGTGTGCGTTAAAACATGTGAAGTCCCAAAGGTGCTTTTTTCATGAGGCAACTGGGCTTTCTGGTTTCTCTTTGAAGACATTTAGCTTCTCATCCAAAAATCTTCTTCAGCTTGGAGCTGAAGTCCAGTTGCCTCTTGAAAAAGCACCTTTGAGACAACCTTGAACTGGATGACTGTGAGTCTCCCTAGTGCAGGTTTTGGCAATCTTAAACACTCAAAAAGCCACAAAGGTCCTAACCGGAAGCCCCCCATTTAATTCTAGAGCAGACTGGAAGTCCGGTTCCCCCACCATAGAGTCTCCTCCTAGCACAGTGTCCCTTTTTCTTCTATCTGTCCTAACCGAAAGCCCTATCAATTGTAGAACCGACTGGTGACAGGGAGCTACAGCAGAGGGATGAAAGAGCCACATGCGGCTCCAGAGTTGCAGGTTGCTGACCCCTGCCCTAGTGATATTGGAAGGCAAATTACTCAGATGGTATGCATGTAGTTCTCGACTTACAACCTTTTGTTTAGCAGCCATTCAAAGTTACAACAGTTACTGAAAAAAAGTGACTTACAACCGGTCCTCGCCCTTACAACTGGTGGAGCCTCCCCCCATCACACGATCAAAATTCACACACTTGGCAACCACCAGCGTGTATTTACGATAGTTGCAGCATCTTGGGATCTCACAATCTCCATCTGTGACCTTCACGGGGGGGGGGGGGGATTGATTCAGATAAGCAAAGTCAATGGGGAAAGCTGGATTTGCTTAATGACCACCTGAGTCTCTTAATGATTGCAGTGATTCGCTTAACAGCCATGGGGGCAAAAAGCCATATAAAGTGAGGTGTGACTCGCCTAACAACCCGCCTGGCTTAGCAGTGAGAATTCTGGTCTCAGTTGTAGTTGGCTTGTATTGATCGGCCTCAATTTGCTTTCAGAACTGCAGGATGTCTTTACTTTTAAGTAAACAGGCTTAGATCAATCAACCTTGTGTTTTGAGTTCATGATGCTCGACTATGCTTGGCTATAGTCATAGCCAGATCTAATGTCCCTGCTCTCTGGGGTTGTAAGAATCACTCACAACTGCTTTGTGACTCTTCCTTTCTTATCATGTATTGCAGTGGTTCCCAAACTTGGCAACTTTAAGACTTGTGGACTTCAACTCCCAGAATCAGCTCTTGGAGTTGAAGTCCACGTCTTAAAGTTGCCAAGTTTGGGAACCACTGATGTATTGGACGCAACAGACTTCCAAGATGAAAAGTCTTGCCTTGAATTGTGATTCACGTCCGTTGCTTCTCATTCTCTTTCCCTTCCTCTGCAGCCGACACTATGGTCTGTCAAAGTTTACTGTTTGCTACCAACAACACATGAAACTTGAGCGCTGCTGTTCTGTAGAAGTATATTAAAAAAATAACCTTGAGGATGTTGAAATCGTTCTCCTCCTCAGTGCAGGATTTACAAGTGCTGGGTTACCACCGTGAGCATCTCTGACAAGTTGTGGCTTAAATGGATAAGCCGCATTCAGTGGCTTAAATGTGGCTTTAAAAGTCCACATTCTGGACAGAGAGGCCTGCTGGTTTGAAAGAGGGATCAAAGGGGCTTCTACATTAAGATTGAATAGCGCTCTCTCAGTGGAGGGGGAGGGATACAGACCTGTGGTGAAATTCAAAAATTTTCCCTACCGGTTCTGTGGGCGTGACTTGGTGTGCGCGGTTTGGTGGTCATAGCTTGGTGGTCATGTGACTGGGTGGGCATGGCTTGGTGGTCATGTGACTGGGTGGGCATGGCTTGGTGGTCATGTGACCAGGCAACAAGCAGGAACCTCACAGAGTCACAGAGAGCTCAAAAACAAACTGTCACACTTTACGCAAAAATAGCACAAATGCTACACAACTGACTCACACACAATGCAAAAGCGGCTGGACTTTACACATAAAAAAGGTTCCTAGATCCACAGCACAGCTGATTGTCGGAACCTTTTTTTAAAACTTTTTTAAAGCATTTTTACTACCTAGTAAAAAAAAGCTTAATTTTTTTTTAAAGTTCCAACAATCAGCTGTGCCCGAGATTTTTCTTTTACTTTTTAAAGCATTTTTTAACTACTGGTTCAGGCAAATTGGCCCGAACAGTTAGCATTTCACCCCTGATACAGACTCCACCTATTTCCTGTCTACAACACAGTCCTTTCAGCAGTTCCCAGAAGGTTCCACATCCATTTGCACTATTCAGGTGACCTTGAGGGCACAGATAAACCTCCCAGTGGCCTCATCAACTCTCATAAAGAGTATTAACAACCAGATGACTGCAAGGAATGTAAATCCTTCCATCCTCCACCATTCAGTCGGAATTGAAGAAGCCTCTTAGATAGAAGCCTCTTAGATGAGAAGGAAACATCTTCAAGAAAAAAATAAAGCCCAGCTGCCTTTTGAAAAAGCATCTCTGGGATAGCAATGACCTGGGTGATTGAGACTCTCTATAGACATTTGTGGCTTAAACATTTCTAGCAAAAGATACTTTCCTGTTCTGACCCCCCCTCCGCACGGTGAGCCACACCGACACAAGATTACTGCTAGACAATTTATTCACAGTAAATTAACACACCAACAAGACTTTGGCAGCAACCCAGACTTCCAAGTTAAGAAATACACACGAGATCTTCTACAGCGTTAGTATATTAGTTGAATCCTGCAAACAGCCTCCTCCCAAAGTCTCTCCTTATATATTCTCTTGGGAGGGACCTAATCACAACCACCTGGGTCCAATTATCTCCTTTGTCTCCTTGATTGCTGCCGACGTTTATCCGCCCGCCTCTGCCGGGCGTCCAGAACCAATTCCCTCTGAACCTCATCACTGCTCAAAGGCCCGACGTCTTCACCACTGCTCCAGGGCCTGACGTCATGGGCACACTCCCTTTGGCTTTCACCGCTGCTCCATGCCTCAGTTGCCTCCTGGTGACCAACCAGCCTCTCTGGTCCCTGCTCGGAGTCTGAACCCTGTCCACGGTCCTCCACATCTTCCAGAGCCGACTCATAGTGTCCCTCGCTATCGGCGTCTGTTTGCAGCTCCAACGGCTCCTGCTGGGCCACAACACTTTCCTATTGGTTCTACTGTAACCATTTGGGACAGTGTTTCTTCAGCTTAGTAACTTTAAGATGTGTTGAATTCAATTCCTAGATTTACTAATTTCTTGCTAATAGATTTGAAATATATTTGGGGGGATGGGACAGAAATGTGGACCTTTAACATTTAGTATCTATCTGTCCTTAAAATTACAATTATGTGTGCATGTTTCAAAATGTACACATTCCCCCTCCCCAACATTGTTGTTATTACTACACTATGCTTTTGTTTTGGTGATGTTTGTTTAAAGGAAGAAAATAAAGTAAACCTGGTATGCATGTTGTCATATTTTTTGCATATCCAGGCACTTATTGTGATCAAGTAAAAGTGAGAATTGATGCTCTGCATAGCTCAGTGTTACAAAACAGTTGTTGTTACAGATCAGGAATCTTAACTTTCCCTCTTCAGACACTTCGCCTAGCCAAATATTCTTTAAAAAAGGATAATTCCCCCACATTTGATGCTTTCCAGATGTGTAGAGTTACAGCTTCCAGCATCCTTATGCCACGTGTCATTTGGCCATACAGGTTGCGGGTCATGGAACATATAGTTCAAGACATCTGGAATGCTTTATATTAAGATTATTTGTGGCTCTTTAATTGATTAAGGGATGTGGTGGCTCAGAAGCTAACCTTGTCGACCAGAAAGGTCAGCAGTTCGGCGGTTTGAATCCCTAGTGCTCTTTAAGGGAGTGAGCTCCCGTTACTTGTCCCAGCTTCTGCCAACCCAGCAGTTTGAAAACATGTAAAAATGAAAGTAGAAAAATAGGGACCACTTTGGTGGGAAGGTAACAGCGTTCCGTGGGCCTTTGGTGTTGAGTCATGCCGGCCACATGACTATGGAGACATCTTCGGACAGCGCTGGCTCTTCAGCTTTGAAACCTAGATGAGTACCGCCCCCTAAAGTCTGGAACGACTAGCACATATGTGCGAGGGGAACTTTTACCTTTACCTTTAATTGAGTATAAGACTTCAACTTAGGGATACAATTAGGACCAAAATTATATTGCTAAGCAAGGTAATTAAGTGAATTGGACCTAATTTTAGGATCCTTTTTTTGCCAAGGTTGTTAAACAAATCACTACAATTAAGCGAATCATGCAGTTGTGAAACAAATTCAGCTCTACCTACTGACTTTTCTTGTTGGAAGCTGACTGGGAAGGTCTCAGGTGGTCATCATGTGTCCTCGGGATGCTGCCACCATCATAAATACAGGCTGTGCCCAAAGTTTGATCATATGATTTTAGGGATGCTGCAGCGGCCATAGGCGTGAGGACTGAGCTTAAGCCAACTTTTTCAGTGCTGTTGTAACTACCAGGGGTCACTCAATAAATACTTGTAAGTCGAGGACCTGAGGTCTTTGTTAGTTCTTTTGTCTTGTCCAGCCAGCTCAAGTTATCTGTAGCTCATTCTTACAAACAAGCAGGCTCAAAATGTTTGGCTGAGTACTGATCTTTAGCTGAGCCTGTTTTCTGTGGCTCTTGGGAAATTTTTTAATGAAGTTCATGAATCAGAGTTCTGAAATTATAGGGTGGTGTATGATGAGTTGTGCCAGTGCTCAGTCAAAGGGATCCTTCTTAAGAATAGAGATTTTGCTTGATTGTAGTAATAGCACTTAGACTTATATCACAATGCTTTCCAGCCCTTTCTAAGCAGTTTACAGAGTCAGCCTATTGCCCCCAACAATCTGGGTCCTCATTTCACCCACCTCGGAAGGATGGAAGGCTGAGTCAACCTTGAGCCAGTGAGGATCGAACTACTGGCTGTGGGCAGAGTCCGTCTGCAATGCTATATTCTTAACTACTGCACCACGGCTTCTAGCAATAGCATATAGACTTATATATCGCTTCAGAGTACTTGACAGCTCTCTCTAAGTGGTTTACAGAGTCAGCCTATTGCCCCTAAAAATCTGGGTCCTCATTTTACCCACCTGAGAAGGATGGAAGCCTGAGTCAACCTTGAGCCTGGTGAGATTCAAACTGCCAAATTGCAGGCAGCCGGCAGTCAGCAGAAGTAGCCTGCAGTACTGCACTCTAACCACTGCGCCACTGTGGCTCAGGATATTCCAGAGCAAAAATGATAGTCCGTTAAAAGAAACATCTTTTAGTATGATGTTAGTTTGATGATTCTTGAGAAAAAAACAACTGAACCTCCTGTGGTTCAGGACCTCCCAAATAGGGGAAATCATTTTGCCCCAAAGCTTCAGAGTAAGTGAAAAGAGGCATAGGGAGTAAAAGGGGAATTCTGTCAGCATTAGTATTTTGAAGCATTTAGTGCTTTTTTTTTTTTTTTTGGTACTCAGGATGTTGCACATTATGTTTGTGCTGCAGGAGCCCCTTTTCTAGACTAGCAGGCACTAAACGAGACCTTTGATGCTTTGCCAGTTGGATGGTTCTGCCCAAGTCCCAAGTGCCCCTTTCAGCCATAATGATGTATCTGATGTACCTTCCCTCCCGCCCTGCCCTGCCCTGCCCTGCCCTGCCCTGTCCTGCCCTTCCTTCCTTCCTTCCTTCCTTCCTTCCTTCCTTCCTTTCCTGCCCCTTCCTTCCTTTGCCCTGCCCTATCCTGCCCTATCCTGCCCTATCCTGCCCTATCCTGCCCTATCCTGCCCTATCCTGTCCTTCCTTCCCTCCCGCCCTGTCCTGCCCTGCCCATCCTTCCCTCCTTCCTTCCTTCCTTCCTTCCTTCCTTCCTTCCTTCCTTCCTTCCTTCCTTTCCTGCCCCTTCCTTCCTTTGCCCTATCCTGCCCTATCCTGCCCATCCTTCCTTCCTTCCTTCCTTCCTGCCCTGCCCTGCCCTGCCCTGCCCTGCCCTGCCCTGCCCTGCCCTGCCCTGCCCTGCCCTGCCCTGCCCTGCCCTTCCTTCCTTCCTTCCTTCCTTCCTTCCTTCCTTCCTTCCTTCCTTCCTTCCTGTTCCTCCTTAGGCATGAATGAATAACTATTTTTCTGCCAAGAGCTACATTCCTCAAGCTGTTTGGACAAGTGTGCCGGAGACAGGAATGGATTTCTTTGACATGTCCCCCACCTTTATTTTTTAAATTTTCTTTTAATACTGATTACTTGTTTCATGGGTTTATATCCTTTTCTTCAGGAATGGTATGGAGAACATCCTCTCCTCCCGTTTTTCTATGTAGCAACAGCTTGTGTGATAGGATGGGAAAGGCCAGACAAAAGAACAGCTACATAGCTTTGTAGACTGAGGTGTGAGATTTCCACACATACAGTATCTCACAGAAGTGACTACACCCCCTCACATTTTTTAAATATTTAATTACCATATTTTTCAGACTATAAGATTTCAAAGAGGTAAGTAAGAAAAAAAGTTTTTGTCCTCCCTGGCCCTCAGGAGCACTCTGCAGGCTTCAGCAGGGCTGGGGGAAGGCAAAAACGGGCTGTTTCCCACCAAAATGGTGGCATTTTCCCCTTCCCCCAACCCTGTTGAAGTCTGCAGAGTACTTCTGCGGGGTGGGGGAAGGCAAAAACACACCTGTTTTGATGAAAAAAGGCCCGTTTTTCGCCCATTTTTCACAAAAATGAGATGGGGGGCCTTTGGGAGCCCAAAAATTGCTTATTCAGTGTATAAGATGCACCCACATTTTCACACTCTTTTGGGGGGGGGGGGAGGTTTGTCTTATACTCTGAAAAATACGGTGTATTTTTTCATGTGACAACACTGAAGAAATGACATTTGGCTACAGTATAAAGTAGTGAGTATACAGCTTGTATAACAGTGTAAGTGTGCTGTATATTCTAATATTTTTACTACACCAGCCTGATTTCCTTCTTTCTCTGCCCTTTGCTTCCCTTCATGTCTGCCTCTCAGCAAGTATCTAACAGGTAAATGGGTTCCTTGCAAAGACTCATCAATTAGGCTGAAGGCCGTGTTTAATAACTCCTTAAGTTGCCCATCGGACTTAATATCCAAGGCTAAGATTGGTAAAGAACTTGTCCCCACTGAGATGGGGTTTATACATGTTAAAAAGACACAAACATTTAAGTTTTATGGTTATTATGTTTCTGTTCTGTGCTTGTTGGAAATAGTTCTTTGTCATAATTCTCTGTCAGTGTTCCAAATATCCAAAATTAAATCAAAGTCCAAGGCAGAGCTTTCCTCAAACTTCCAATTTATTAAGAGAGACATGTTGGTACATCTGGGGAAAACCCGAATCTGAAAGCTTCCTGGGTTTCCCCACCCAGTTGAAAGTTCATGATCTTGCCCCTGCACCCCCAAGTCCATCACATAGTCCATTCTTCCATTGCCATGCTGGCAGTTCCACCCATACAGTTCCGGTCAGGTGCAGAGGTGAGGAGACAAAGGATGACCTTGGGCTTCTAGAAAGGAATGTTTTATTTTGACAACAACACATTCTACTCCTTACTATTCCCCCTCCCAATTCCCCACTAATGAAACAGCATAGTAAAATAAGAGAGAGTGTGGCAGGCCAAAGATCCTAAAAGGAATATATGACTGCAGGCCTGACATTCTCATTGATCGAGGCATTTTACATTTGTGAATGGTGTAAAGCAGAGGTCCCTAACCCCCAGACCACTGACAACGACCGGGCTAAGGCCTAATCACAAGTGGACTGTGTGTTGGTAAACACGCGTGTAAGTGCAGCTCAAGTCATGCAAGTGACAGATCAGCACGCATGCCTGTGCAAGTCTACTTGTAATTTATTTATTTATTTATTAGATTTACATACCGCTTCATAGGGCTTTCAGCCCTCTCTAAGCGGTTTACAGATTTTTAGCAAATTGAGTCAGCAAATTGCCCCCACAGTCTGGGTCCTCATTTCACCCACCTCGGAAGGATGGAAGGCTGAGTCAACCTTGAGCCGGTGAGATTTGAACTGCTGAACTGCAGATAACAGTCAGCTGAAGTGGCCTGTAGTACTGCACCCTAACTACTGCGCCACCTCGGCTCCTCATCCAGTTGCGTGTGCGTATGTGTGTGCGTGAGGAGTGGGTTGCTGCCGGTTTTACAACCCGCACGCAACAGACATGTCGCTGTTCAATGTAAATTGTTCTTTGCACATGCACAAAACAATTGACAGTGAACTGCGCAGGCACAGTCACTAAAAACCAAAATGGCAACGGCCCAGCGGTGGCAAGGGAACCGGTTTGGGTGTGTGGCAGACCTGGGTCGCTGCCGGTTTTGTGACCCACGCCTGAATTCCACTACCGGTTCAATTGAACCAGGAGCAACCCACCTCTGGTGTGTGTGTGTGTCTGTGTGTATGCTGGCCTGCCACTTGTGCGGCCCAATTCCCCTCTCCCACATCCAGGCCACCAAGCCACCAAGGTTGGGGAATGCTAGTATAACTGAAACCAAATGGCCCTTCATTTACTTGAAGAAAGACACACAAGGGACAAATTTTAAATCTCTCATGACTCTGCTGGTTAATTGCATGTTGGCCTTCAAAGGAGGAACCTGGCTTTGTTTCTTTTGAGAGTCTTTGAAATGTCACTTCTGGTGGGAAGCTTGAGGAAAGGACAAGGACACACAACAAAGAGCCTTCAAAAATCAATCAGCCAGATGTTTTCTTATCTTGCAAACTTCTGTTGTTTTCAGTCCTTGAGGATTCTTCAGAAGTTTTAGCCGCCTTCATCCCTGTCCTCAGTCATGTGCTTGTGTTGAGCCAGAGAAAGCTGGGCCATGGCAGGCTGCGTGAATTGGAGCTGGTTAAGAGGATTGAATTCAGAGCCACAATTTTACACAAGATGAACTGGAATAGCTGGTTGTTGTGCTGGAGCTTAGATTGGTCCAGGTTTTGCACAGGAGAGGAGTTTCTGTCGCTGTTTATCAAAAATTGGACTTTATGCTTGGAATTGAGGTTGTACCGAAGAAAGATTTAAGAAAATGTCTCTTGCCTTCCCTGTGGCCTTATTCAGTGGTGTATTAACCATTAAGCAGACTAAGCACATGCTTAGGGCACCAGGCCCAAAGGGGACACCACAAAGTTGAGAAAGAAAGAAAAAACCCAATGAAGATTTGCACTGTATGTACAAAGGAGGGGGGGGGGCACACCAAGATTTATCAGTGCTTAGGGCACCAGTGAGCCTTAATCCGCCACTGGCCTTATTTCACTGTTGCAAAGAAGCACAAAGCGGTGGAAACAATGATTCAAGTACTGGTTGGTAGTGAGAAGTTAGTTTCTAACACTTTCCTTTCCTGCGTGCTTCTCTTTGTATATATGAAAACACTGTGCCTTTAAATAGAAAGTTGGTATGCAGGGAACGTGCTGAGTCAGGAATCTTTTTAGTGGCGTGCTAGGGATTTCTCTGTAGTCCTTTCCACTTTTTTTCCGGTCTGTGCAGAAGTTTGTACAGTAAAATTTTAGCTTCTCGGTCAGAATGAAGGATATTTTGCAATTTCCTGTCTTTGGTTGTCTGGACAGAGCAGACGGGCTGTTATATCCAAAGCCAAAAGAAAGAGCTGCTGGTCTTTTACCATGTTTCCCTGAAAATGAGACAGGGTCTTATTTTCTTTTGACCCCTGAAATAAGCGCTTGGTCTTATTATTTTTGAGGTGCAGGAGGCGGTGAGCGTGGTCGCCTCATGGCTCCTGCTGTGTTGCAATGTTTTCAGGGAGGGCTTATTTTCATGGGAGGGCTTATTTTAGCTCATGCGCTCAAAAGCCCGATTAGCAGGGGTGAAATTCAGTAGGTTCTGACCAGTTCTGGAGAACCGGCAGTGGAAATTTTGAGTAGTTCGGAGAACCAGCAAATACCACCTCTGACTGGCCCTGCCCCCATCTATTCTCTGCCTCCTGAGTCCCAGCTTATCAGAAAGAAATGGGGATTTTGTAATAAACTTCCCCTGCCACGCCTAGCAAGCCACGTCCACAGAACCAGTAGTAAAAAAAATTGAATTGAATTGAATTGAATTTTATTATTTGTATGCCGCCCTTCTCCGGGAGGGACTCAGGGCGGCGAACAACTCAAAAGGGGAAAAGGGGAAAATAGAACAAAATACAAATAATTAAAATAAGCAAGAATCACACAACCACACAAGTCGAGAGGGGAGGGGAACTCATCAACCCCAGGCCTGCCGGCAAAGCCAGGTTTTGACGGCTTTTCGGAAGGCCTGGAGAGAGGTGAGGGTCTGAATCCCTGCGGGGAGTTCGTTCCAGAGGGCCGGAGCTGCCACAGAGAAGGCCCTCCCTCGGGTAGTAGCCAGATGGCATTGGCTAGTAGACGGAACCCGGAGGAGGCCAACCCTGTGTGATCTAATGGGTCTTTGGGAGGTAATTGGCAGCAGGCGGTCTCTCAAGTACCCAGATCCAATACCATAAAGGGCTTTATAAGTTACGACTAGCACTTTGAAGCATATCCGGAGACTGATCGGTAGCCAGTGCAGCTCGCGGAGGATAGGTGTAACGTGGGTGTACCGAGGTGCACCCACAATCGTTCGCGCGGCTGCATTCTGGACGAGTTGAAGTCTCCGAATACTCTTCAAGGGCTGCCCCATGTAGAGCGCATTGCAGTAGTCCAGTTTTGAGGTCACGAGGGCGTGAGTGACTGTTGCGAGTGCCTCCCAGTCCAGGTAGGGACGCAACTGGTGCACCAGGTGAACCTGGGCAAATGCCCCCCTGGTCACAGCCGACAAATGGTGTTCTAAGGTCAGCTGTGGGTCCAGGAGGACTCCCAAGTTGCGAGCCCTGTCTGAGGGGCGTAAATTTTCACGCCCCAGCCTGAGTGATGGAATGTTGACCAAATTCTTGGGAGGGACACACAACAGCCACTCGGTCTTGTCTGGATTGAGCACAAGCTTGTTAACCCCCATCCAGACCCTAACAGCCTCCAGGCACTGGCACATCATGTCAACCACTTCACTGAATTGGCACGGGGCGGACAGATACAGCTGTGTATCGTCCGCATATTGATGGTACTTTATCCTGTGCCGTCGAATGATCTCATCCAGTGGCTTCATGTAGATATTAAACAGGAGGGGGGACAGGACCGAACCCTGAGGAACCCCATATTTCAGGGGCCTAGGGGTCGACCTCTCCCCCGCAACCAACACCGACTGCGACCTGTCCAAGAGGTAGGAGGAGAACCACTGAAAAACGGTGCCTCCCACCCCCACCTCTCACAACCGTCGCAGAAGGATACCATGGTCGATGGTATCGAAGGCTGAGAGGTCGAGAAGCACTAGGATGGAGGAATGACCTCCATCCCTGGCTCTCCAGAGATCATTGGTCAGTGCGACCAAAGCGGTTTCCGTGCTGTAGCCAGGCCTGAATCCAGACTGAAAGGAGTCTAGATAATCGGCTTCATCCAAGGACCGCCGGAGTTGAGAGGCCACCACTTTCTCAACAATCTTCCCAATGAAGGGGAGGTTGGAGACTGGACGGTAGTTGTTCAAACTGGCTGGGTCCAGCGATGGCTTCTTCAGGAGGGGTCTCACCACCGCTACCTTCAATGCCGGTGGGAAGAAGCCCTCCCGAAGAGAGGCATTCACCACCGCCTGGATCCAGCCCCGCGTCACCTCCTTGCTGTTCGCGACCAGCCAGGAGGGGCACGGGTCCAGTACACATGTGGCAGCACTCACCGCTCCCATGGCCTTGTCCACTTCATCAGGAGCAACAGGTTGAAAGTCAGTCCAGAGATGTCGTTCAAGACCTTCCCCCGGTACCTTGGCTGGCTCTGCGCAATTGGAGTCCAGGTCCATCCGAAGCCGAGCAACTTTGTCCGCGAGAAACTGGACATATTCCTCTGCTCTACCTTGTAAGGGGTTCTCCGCAACTCTCGTATTGAATTTCACTACTGCCGATTAGGCTTATTATTTGGGAAGGTCTTATTTTCAGGCAAACAGGGTAAGAAATACACAACATACACTCCTCCCATTGGTAGTTTTGTGTCCAAAAGTCCTTTCAGCCTAGCCGCTAAACCTTATTATAGTAATATTTAAGCAGCAACTGTGAATTCTTTGATGGTTAAATGGTGGCCTTCTGCATCCCTCTGTCCTTCAGATTGTTGTGACTGTTGCTTTTAGAATTCCCACAAAAAGTAGGTCATCAAGGAGTTACAGCTTCAATTGTTCTGGAAGTAGGGAAGATTATGGTAAGTCACCTGCAAGTCTTACTTCCAGGATTATTTGGGGGATCAAGGTAATGGATTTGGAAGTCTTATATGGACAAATAGCCTACCATTCTATAGCGAGTTGACTTTGATCAAACAAAAGACCATAAGAAAGAAAGTCATAATGCAAAACTGAGTCATTTCAGAAATGAGTGAAATTCCCCATTTCTCTAGGAGCTGTGGACTCAAAGTTTAACCTCTGTAAGGAAGTACCACATTTTTGGAGTATAAGATGCACCATAGTATAAGACGCACCAAGATTTTGAAGAGACAATAAAAAAAGGTTTTGCATTCTGCAGACATCCAAAAACAGTTGATTTTTCATGAAATGGGCCCATTTTTGTCAAAAAAAAGGGCAAGCATAGGCTTTAGGAGGCTTATAGAGTGCTTCTGGGGGATGGGGACCTCCCCAAAACAGCCCGTTTTTTGCTCATTTTTGTCCTCCCCAGCCTCCAAGAGCACTCTATAAGCCTCCTAAAGGCTATGCACGGCCATTTTTGCAAAGGGGGAAGGGTTTCAGGAGGCCAAAAATTCTGTATTCAGTGTATAAGACGCATCTAGATTTTCACCCTCTTTTTTGAGGGAAAAAGGTGCGTCTTATACTCTGAAAAATACGGTAAATAGCAAGCTGAAACATTTCAGGGCTTATTAATTCAGGATCATTGGCATAACTACAATTTCTAGTCCTGAAATGCATGCAAAGTTTGTTCTTGGTTAATATCTCTTTGGCTGAAAAATTACTACATTACGAGATTCATGTTGAATCTCGGAAATGCAACCTATTTAACACATTGCCTGAATTGCTTGCTGCTTTGTCTGACATATAAAAACAGACATTTGAGATGCACACCTCCGAATGCTCAGTCTTCCAGAAAGCAATGCAATGAAGTGTTTCCCATGAAAATGTGATTGGGAATTGGCTCACTATTTTCTAGGCATCGCAGTGCTATTGGTTGAAAGAACAAATGCGGGAATTGGGGATGTCTTGTTTAATTAAAAAAAGGACTAAGGGGTGACATGATGGTAGTGTTCCAATATCCAAGGGGCTGTGAGAAAGCACCTCAAACTCTGTTAAAAGGGCAAGCAGACGTAAAATATAGAATAACAGGATTGGAAGCAGAAGTGGTATGCTGCTGATTCGCACCAGTTTGGGCAAAATGGTAGTGACGGTGGTGTGAGGCCCCACCCATCCACCCAAATGGCATCACGGACCTTCTGCGTGTGCTACCAAACCGGTAATGAAGAAAATAGAATACCATTACTGATTGGAAGGGGACCTTAGAGATCCTCTAGTCCAGGGATGTCAAACTCAAGGCCCAGGGGCCAGATCTGGTCCAAGGGATGCTTAGATCTGCACATAGGGCCATCCTGCAAACAGTGAAGGACTGGCCTGCGGTGCCTCTGGAAGCAAAAACGGAGCTTGTGAAAGTTGTGCTTGGCCCAGGCTATGTTTTCGGTTGTGATGGTCTCCTGCAGCCGTCTGCCAGTGAAAACAGAGCTCGCAAGGGCCACGCGCAACCCTCCCCGGGGTTTTGCTGGCAGAGGGCTGCAGGAGGCGATCGCAGCCAAAAACAGAGCCCAGGAGGGACATGGGCAACCCTCGCGAGCTCTGTTTTCATTGGCAGAGTGCTAGGAAAACAAACTACTAGCAAAAGTGACATTTGATCACACGAGTGATGTCAAGCTGGACATGTCCACCCTGTCTCTGAGGTCAAATACAACTCTAATGCGGCCCTCAATGAAATCAAGTTTGACATCTCTGCTGTAGTCCAACCCCCTTCTCAAGCAGGAGACACTGTAACCATGATGGCGAACCTATGGCAGGCATACCTGAAGTGGCACACGGAGCCATGTCGTCCACCATGCATGGCATCACCCGTCCCTCTTCCGGGTTTCTGGCGCGCATGCATGCATCACGATCAGCTGGTCTTTGTGTGTGCGGCAGTGACAGAAACTGGAAGAACTGGTCTTCCGTTTTCCGGTGTGAACATGTGTGCTGAACAGCTGATCATCGAACATGCATGCGCACCAGTAACTGGAAGACTCACTTGCCAGCATGCATGTGCACACCAGAGACTGGAAGTTCATTTTCCGGTACATGCATGATCCCTGGGCATCTCCTCCCATTCTGTGGCTCCGATGAGAGCACATGCATGCTGTCTTTTTCATCACTCAGTGCCGAAAAGATTCGTCATCACTGCCCTATAACATTCTGGACAAATGGCTGTGTAGTCTCTTGAAAACCTCTATTGATGGACCATCCACAACTTTCTGGAGGCAAGCTGTTCTTTTGACAAATTGTTCTGTCAGGAAATTTCTTCTTAGTTCTACCCTGTTTCCCTGAAAATAGGACCTCCCCAGATAATAAGCCCAATCGGGCTTTTGAGCGCATGCGCTAAAATAAGCCCTCCCCCTAAAATAAGCCCTCCCTGAAAAAACTGCAAGACAGCAGCAGCCATGAGGTGACCATGCTTGCCGCCTCCTGCACCTCAAAAATAATAAGACCTCCTCGAAAATAAGGCCAAGTGCTTATTTCGGGAGTCAAAAGAAAATAAGACCCTGTCTTATAGTCGGGGAAACATGGTAGGTAGGATCTCTTTAAAGATTATTTCTTGTCCAGCCTTCAGATGCTTTGGAGACTAGATAGATCCTCACTTCTTCGCGACTACTGGAGGGACTGGTTCATGTTACCCCTACTCCTTCTCTTCATTAAGCATAACTAGTTTCGAATGTATAGTGTGTTGTTCTCTTTTTCAGGAATCTGCTATGGTTCTCTTTTTAAGTTGCCCCATCACCAATATTTCAAAATCCTTTCCCATCACGTTCTCACTTTTCACTCTTTATCCAGCGATCTGTGGTTACACTTTGGATTTACATACGTAATTGCATTGAGCCATGATTTAAACAGGACCGCTGGTTAGCTGTATTTGCACAACACATAAAGCTAAAAACTAAACAAACCACACGAGTGCTTAGCAGGTTGCATGAATCCAACAAGACTCCGGTTTTCTTTCTGTTAATCGATTTTCTAATTTAGAAATCACAGAGGTCTGAAACTGTGGGCCACGCGTAGTCTTTTGATTCTATTTTTGTATCCCTATCACTATCACATTACCTCGCCATGCAAATACATACTGTATTATTAGTTCTAAAAATAAGACTTCCTCTCTGAACCTGCACAGAACTCTTAAAGGATTTTCTTCCAAGGATCCTCACCATCTGAGATCTCTGTTTAGTACTGAATATACTTCTTTATTCCTCCCATATGGGACACAGGGGCTCAGTGGCTAAAACACTGAGCTTGTCAATCAGAAAGGTCAGCAGTTTGAATCCCTAGTGCCGGGTAACAGAGTGAGCTCCCATTACTTGTCCCAGCTTCTGCCAACCTAACAGTTCGAAAACATGTAAAAATGCAAGTAGAAAAATAGGGAACAGCTTTGGTGGGACGGTAAGGATGTTCCATGCGTCTTTGGCGTTTGATCATGGCGGCCACATGACCACAGAGACGTGTTCGGACAGCACTGGCTCTTCGGCTTTGAAACAGAGATGAGCACCGCCCCCTAGAGTCAGGAACGACTTGCACATATGTGCGAGGGGAGCACTTACCTTTTACCTATTCCTCCCATAGAGGGTTCAACTTATATTCGGTATGCATTTTAATTCCCAGCACTCCACTAATTTTTTTTTTGCATTTTTTCCTTAGGTTCTTAATATTATGTGGATGATGTATGATATTCAGCATTTATGGATAATAATTAGTCCCGCTGTGTTATGCTCCTTTTCCTAATTGGCTGTATAATATTCTTGTATATGCCTATTGTAATTTTAAATGTTCACAAGTGAAACTGAGAATTTGTCAATGGATGGAAAATGTTGGAAGAAAGGTCCTTCTGGGTTCAGTTCCAAGTGGGGAAGAAGACACTGGATTCATGGAAGTTGCTTGGAAAGAAGGTTTATTGATGAACAGGATCACATGGCTTGAGATGCTGGGGAAAAAGGGAAGAGATGCTGAGAGTACCTGGGTTTTATGCCCTCTCTGGGCTTTTGAATTTGAGCTTGTATTCTGATTGGTCCCCATGGACTCCCATGGGCCCATGCAGGGGTAACTTTGTAGGTTGTGTTTTGAGTCCCAACCTTGGTTGGGCCTTGCTGGGTGATATAATCTTCCCAAGAACCATGTGAGTTCTTTTGCTAGATGGGTAGAGGGCTAATCCTACCTTTGTTGGGTCTTGGGTGAGGGCATTTGCCTATGAATAGACCTAGCTCTAGCTATCTCTTTATCTCTTCTGACATCTGCTGTGGCTATTGAGGATGGTGGGGGCTATTAAGAGTGAGCCTGCTTCCTGCCTAAAAAAACATGTTTCTCCATTTCTCATCCAGGGAAATATAATATTCTGCCTTTTTTATATTTCCTAGAATATTTCATTTTTCTAGGACAGGGGTGGGTGCTAACTTCTACAAAAGGATGAAATGAATATCAAAAATTAATGCAAGCAGTTCCTGCCTCCCCCCCATCTTCTCCAAAGATGAGCTATTAATGTTTAGTAATAGCTCTGACAGTTCTGTTCCAAGTGGGAGAAAAGACACTGGAAACAATGGTGGCTGTTTGGAAAGGTGATTTTAATGATGGGCAGGACCACATGGTTTGAGGTCCTGGGCAAAAATGGAAGAGAGGCTGAGAGTGCCCTGGTTTTATGCTCTCTCTGGGTTTTTGAATTTGAGCTTGTATTCTGATTGGGGCCATGCAGGGGCAACTCTGTAGGCTGTCCTGAGTCCCAGGCTTGGTTGATTCTTGCTGGGTGATGATGTAATGAAAGTACTTTGGGATTCCTATTTATGGCTCTGCCTGAAGGAGGTAGATCTTTGTTATGTAGAATAGTCTCAGTAGACTCAGGCTTTAATGGCCCATTCACAAAGGGGGGGGGGGCAGCACTGAGTTTCTGCCTCCCTTTAAGGGGAAATATTCTGCCCTTTTAATATTTCCTAAAATATCCAATTTTCTCAGGAGGTGGGTGGGCGTTAACTTCCTACAGTTCTAGGTGAGTGAGAGAGGGGAAAAAACCCTCCTTGTAGAATTGCAGAGAACCATTTGAATCTCTTATCCTTAGGTCTAACTTTTAAAAGTGTTTATTCATGACCAGGACAGAAATACAATACAATGCAATAGGAGAGTTGGAAGGGACCTTGGAGGTCTTCTAGTCCAACCCCCTGCCTATGCTTGACATAGCTTTGTGAAATTGAGCTTGCTAATGGGAGGAAAAGGAATACTGCCTCGTTTTTTTTAGGGATGGGACTTCAACTTCTCCATCTACTTCATAGCTCTGAGAATTTCTGGGGATCTTATCCAGGGGTGGGCTTCAAAAATTTCAGCAACGGGTTCTCTGCCTGGTTGCTGGGTGGGAGTGGCTATGGGGAGCGTGGTCTAGGCCTCCTGCACCATGGCAGGGGGGGGCTGGGGGCTTTTTGCCAGGCTTCGGAGGCTTTCCTTGAGCCTCTGGGAGGGAGAAAACTACCTTCCATGGGCTCTGGAGGCCCTCCGGAGGATGCAAACAGGCCTATTTTTGAACTTCTGGTACTTCCGGGAGGCCCGTTTCCTCCCTCCCTGACCCTCCACGTGGGTCCTGCACTTACCTTGTATCCAAAACGGGCTGCGTGGAGACTCCTGGGAGGGGTGGGGTGGGGCCAGCCAGGGGTGGGATTTGAATGTTCTCCGAACCATCCATAAAGTTATCTACAGGTTGTCCCGAGCTGGGGCGAACCTGTAGCAGCCCAGCCCTGATCTTATCTAAGTGCTCACAGGTGCATCCCTGCTCAACTTTTTTGGGACCTGCCACACTTGGAGACCCAGTGTGATGTGGTGTCGAAGGCATGAGGACAGAAACCAGGAAACCATGAGTTCTAATCCCGCTTTGGAGCAGGAAGCCAACCGAGTGACCTTGGTTGAGTCCTTCTCTCTCAGTGCTGGGAAGGAGGCAATGGCAAACCACTTCTGGAAACCTCTTCCCTTGCCAAGAAAACTGAAAGAACTTGTCCAGGCAGTTGCCAGGAGTCAAGACTGACTTGAAGGCACGCAAACCAGTGGTGGGTTGCTTTTACCGTCACTACCAGTATGCTGATTGCGGTCTGTCCATGCACGAGCCTGACATGCACTGCACACATACACGCAATCCCCTGCCCCTGTGACTCCCAGCTGCTTGTCGGGGCTCATGCGCAGAGTGCCTTTTGGCATAAAAACAGCCTATAGGCCGCGGGCAGGTGGGCGGGCCAAATGAGCCACCATACTGGTACACTCTCAGCTGCTCCCAGCCAGGACTGGTATGGCCATACCGGGCCGTTTCTGCAGCAACCCACCACAGATACATGCACATACACACACACACACCTTGAAGTGTTCCTGTTGGCTGGTTTTGCTTTAATTGTGATTGCTGCCCATTGTTGTTGACTGTCAATAAATTCATTATTCTTTTGCTTTGGCAGTCCTTTCTTTCTCCCTTTGGCAGGGAGGAGATGGATCAGGATTTATGGACGTATCTGCTTTAAGTTTCTAGTTCTGAGTTGTTTCCTGAGTACAAGCAGGCCAATTAAATTAATAAACCAAATAACATTTCACTGATGAAGGCAGCAGCGGTGAGGCCAGGCCAAGCAATTATTTTCTTTATTAATTTAATGAGGGAAAGGATGCCCCAACTTTTCATCAGACAGGATCAAAGGGGATTCCGATGGCTGTAAAAAGAAGATTAAAGGGCATTGGTGGAACTGGAGCTGCAGGTTATTCCCCCCCCCCCCCGGCTTGCCTTGTGTAGCTTAGTTTTGAAGCTTAGTTTTTGCTTGTCTACCACCCTGGGGTGATGTTTATCTTTACTCCCCACTTTATAAGGTGCAGGGTGTTGTGAGTAGAACCCCTTTGCACATCCAACTGAAAGCGAGGCTTTCTGACCTAGGCTTTCCCCGCAGCATGAAGCCGAGTCCTCGTCCCGATAAACCCCTTTTATTTAATTTACAGTGAATTCCTCTCCAGCAAAGTCCCAGCCCACAGTCTTTCAAGATAGTTCACAATTACCGACCTTTATCAGGCTTGGAGAGTTGCCAGGCCGATATCTTTCAGATGCCGCAATACTTGGCAAGAATGCAGGAATGAACTAATTGTCTCCTGCAAACACCCCTCCCTTTTCGCTCCTCTTTTATTCCCTATGGGAGGGGACATTCACTGTCCACCCGTGGCCTTACTCCCAAGTCGACCCCTGTTCTTTAGCTGTTCCCTCTATCTGGCAACTCTGCGCATGCACACACTGAGAACAGGCTCCAGCTGTTCCTCTGCCTCACTGATGTCTGCCTCTGAAGGCAGCTGATAACTGTCAGACGGCTCTGGCCCCCTCTGCCTCTCAGAGCCTTCCCCAGACTCCAGGACTGGCCCAGGTTCCTCCCCAACTTCGTCACTGTCTGAATCTGCTGCCAGCTCTGCTGGCTTCTGATGGGCCACAACTGGCGGGGTGTGGTAAGGTGTGAGTCCTTTGCCGTGACTTCTGCTCTCAGCTGTCAAGATATATGAGGAGTGCAGTTGCTCTGTCCTATTGTTGCAGCATTCCTTCCTCTTCCTGTGGTCTTCCTGTGTTGAGCATTTCCTGCAGTGAGAACACATTGAAAGGCTCTGAATCACTGGCTGGCTTTCTCCTGGATGTCCATGGTGAGAGCTGAGAACCCGAGAGGGAGCTATTGCTATTGCGTTCTTTATTTTCCGTGAAGGTGCAAGGATCTACTTAGACCACCAATCCTACCTCCCTTTAACACATGCATGAAGATTGGAAGAGGGCCTAGGAGGTTTTTGAATGGATGCTGAAAGTAACACTTTGTTCTGTTTAATCTTTAGTAAGCTTCTTTGAACATGATGCTGCTGGCACATAGGATAAAAGTGCCAGCGTGTCTTAAACAAATAAGAAATGTTAATCACAAATCATGCAATCCAAATGCAACTTTACTGCTCCAGTGGCTAGAAGCTAGATGCCACTATGGTGAAATTGAAATTTCTGTATGGATAAGGGGAATGAAAAAAATAGCTGAAGTATCTCTATATTAGGGACACGGTGGTTCAGTGGCTAAGACGCTGAGCTTGTTGATTAGAAAGGTCAGCAGTTCAGCGGTTTGAATCCCTAGTGCCGCGTAATGGAATGAGCTCCAATTGCTTGTCCCAGCTTTTGCCAACCTAGCAGTTCAAAAGCATGTAAAAATGCAAGTAGAAAAATAGGAACCACCTTTGGTGGGAAAGTAACAGTGTTCTGTGAGCCTTCAGTGTTTAGTCATGCCAGCCACATGACCATGGAGATGTCTTTGGACAGCACTGGCTCTTTGGCTTTGAAACAGAGATGAGCACCGCCCCCTAGCGTTAGGAAGAACTAGCACATATGTGTGAGGGGACCTTTACCTTTTATCTCTATATTAATTGTTGGGATCCAGCCCTATTAAATATTTCTCCAGTCTTAGTCTGTTCCCTCAGCTTTGATTATTTTGTAGTTCTACTAAAATGCATTGTTGGGTTTACTTTCTCCAAATCACTAGTGTATCTCCTTTTTTTTTTTTTTGCTTTATTTTAGTGTGTATCCTTTGCCTTGATCTACTGCTTTCACACTTCCAGTTCCCCTTCCTAGGCAGGGGAGGAAAATCTGTCTGATTTACATTTGAATATGAATTCAGTTTTGCCCGCTTGATACAACATCTCAGCTGAATCAGAGTCATTATACTTCAAAAATGATTCTTTTCATGGATTCTGCTAAGTAGATTGTTCAAAAATGCCTTAAAAGCACATGTTAAGGATAATTATACAAACAGGGTATACTTATGAAAATAATGTATAAAAAGGGAAAAACTCAGAAATACATATATGGGGTAAAATCCTTTACAAAGAAGCCCGTATTAGAATAAAATACTGATAAAAGGCATAGAGAGGTTGGGTGTAGATTTATTTAAGGAAACACAGAACTAAGATGACAGAACAATACGTTGGCTGTTTGGGGTTAGGTAAAACTACTTTTCCTGTGGGGAAAGCTCCCTAGTTGGATTCTTCCTTCCCAAAAAGTTTTATTTCAGAGTCTCAATATTTGCTTCTCTTCAAAAGGTGGAATACAGGAAGTCTTCAACTTACAACAAGCAAAAAGTATGATTAGGGGCTAAAGCATATGAAGATCGGTTGCAGGAATTGGGAATGTCTGTCTAGTGAATGGCAGAAAGTGAAGAGGAACTAAAGAGCCTCTTGATGCAGTTGAAGTAGGAGAGTGCAAAAGTTGACTTGAAACTCAACATTAAGAAAACTAAGATCATGGCATCTGGCCCTCTCAATTCCTGGCAAATAGATGGGGAAGAAATGGAGGTAGTGACAGATTTTTTTTTCCTGGGCTCCAAGATCAGCGCAAATGGGACTGCAGCCAAGAAATTAAAAGGCACTTGCTCCTGGGGAGGAAAGCTATGGCAAATCTCGACAGCATGCTAAAAAGCAGAGACATCACCCTGCCAACAAAAGTGCGTCTAGTCAAGGCTTTGGTTTCCCAGTTGTAATGTATAGCTGTGAAGGTTGGGCCAAGAAGGCAGGCTGAGCGCCAAAGAATGGAGGCCTTTGAACTCTGGTGCTGGAGAAGACTCCTGTGAGTCCCTTGGACAGCAAGGCAATCAAACCGGTCAGTCCTAGAGGAGATCAACCCTGACTGCTCTTTAGAAGGCCAGATCCTGAAGAGGAAACTCAAATACTTTGGCCACCTAATGAGAAGGAAGGACTCCCTGGATGACAGAGAATGAGGTGGCTGGATGGAGTCACTGAAGCAGTAGGCGTGAGCTTAAATGGACTCCAGAGGATGGTAGAGGACAGAAAGGCCTGAAGGAACATTGTCCATGGGGTCACGACTTCACAACTAACAACAACAAGTCCAGTGAAAAGAAGGACTAGAGGAGAGATGATAGCAGTTTTCCAATGTTTGAGGGCCTCCTACAAAGTTGAGGGGGTCAACCTATTTTCCAAAGCCCCAGAAGGCAAGACAAGAAACAAGGAATGGAAGCGAATCATGGAGAGAAGCAACCTAGAATTAAGTGGAAATTTCCTAACAGTGAGAGCAATCAACCAATGGAACAACTTGCCTTCAGTAGAGGTGCTCCATCACTGGAGGCTTTTAATAGCAATAGCAATAGCAGTTAGACTTATATACCGCTTCATAGGGCTTTCAGCCCTCTCTAAGCAGTTTACAGAGTCAGCATATTGCCCCCAACAATCTGGGTTCTCATTTTACCCACTTCGGAAGGATGGAAGGCTGAGTCAAACCTGAGCCGGTGAGATTTGAACAGCCGAACTGCAGAACTGCAGTCAGCTGAAGTAGTCTGCAGTGCTGCATTTAACCACTGCGCCACCTTGGATTTGTCTGAAATATAGGATCTCCTACTTGAGCAGAGGGTTAGACTAGGAGACCTTCAAGATTCCTTCCAACTCTATGTTCTATGTTCTATTTAGTGTCCATTCAAAGTTACAGTGGCACTGGAAAAAAGTGAATTATGACTGGTCTTCATATTGCAGCATTCCCAAGGTCACATGATCAAAATTCAGGTGCTTGGTAACTACCACATATTTATGATGGGTTGCAGCATCCCAGAATCACGTGATCGCCATTTGCAACTTTCCCAGCCAGCTTCGGACAAGCTATGGAGGACGCCAGATTTGCTTAATGCCTAGTTGAGTCCCTTAATAACTACAGCAATTTGCCTAACATCTGTGGCAAAAAAAGGTTTTGATATTGGGCGTGACTCGCTTAACAACCATCTTGCTTAGCAATGGAAATTCTGATGCCAATTGTGGCTGTAAGTTGAGGAGTACTTGTTTTATCTCTGGAATTTTCCTGTCACATTCCGGCAGTCACATTGAAGAAACCAATAGAGAGACAAGAGTTTGTTTGATGCAAGGTTTTTATCTCTCTCTAGTAATCAAGTGTTAATTGGCACTGAATGACAATGATACAAAGGTAAGCAATCCCAAGTCAGTTCTAACCAAGTTAACACCATCATCCTAATGTCAGCGTTCCAAATATCATCCAAAATTAAATTAGAGTTCAAGGTAGAACTATTGCTCTAAATTCCCATTTATTAAGAGAGACATGTTGGCGCATCTGTGGAAAACCCGAATCTGAAAGCTTCCTGGGTTTTCCACCCAGTTTAAAGTTCATGATCTTGCCCCCGCACCCCCAAGTCCATCACATGGTCCATTCTTCCACTGCCATGCTGGCAGTTCCACCCATCTAGTTCCAGTCAGGTGCAGAGGTGCGGAGACAAAGGATGACCTTGGGCTTCTAGAAAGGAATCTTTTATTTTGACAACAACACATTCTACTCCTTACTATTCCCCCTCCCAATTCCCCAATAATGAAACAGCATAGTAAAATAAGAGAGAGTGTAGCAGGCCAAAGATCCTAAAAGGAATATGACTGGAGGCCTGGCACCTATCTATATCTATCTATCTATCTATCTATCTATCTATCTATCTATCTATCTATCTATCTATCTATCTATCTACCTACCTACCTACCTACCTACCTACCTACCTACCTACCTACCTACCTACCTAATTACCACACCCAGTTCCATCCACAACTGCACTCAGATGCCACCCCTAACCACCAGCACCAATCACCATGACCCTTAGCCATACCCCCACTCAGTATCATCATTTCCTCCTTCCTGATCAGCTGCACCCAAGCAGAAGATTTACACCAGAGTAGGCTCTGAAGTGCAGCTGTTGTCCAGGAGGCGCGCCTGCAGAGTTGTGAGGAAAACCATGCAGAGCCACGTGCAGCTACAAGATCCGCCAACTTCAGAGAGAGGAGAGGAGGGGCTTTGGGTTTGGCATTGGTGATGGACGGGCTCCCCCCTGAATGGCAGCCCTCGGGCTGACAGTTCCAGTGTCATCATAAAGAGTCAGAGGGGAGTTGGAATCCTCCAAGTTAGGGTTTGTGAAAGTTGGCAACTTTAAGATACAGGCACTTCAGCAGCCAAGCTTGATGGGGAACTGAGTGATCGCAGTGTTTTTCTCAACCATGGCCATTTGCAGATGTGTGGACCAGAGGTGATATTCTACTGGTTCCTACTACTTCACCCAAACCGGTAGCGGAAATCGCTGGTGGCCCTGCCCAACCACCCCAGCTCTATGGCATCCCATTTAGGCTCTTTTTTCACCAAAAGCACGTGCACGGAAGGCTGAGCACATGTGCGGAGGCATGCACTCATATTTGCGAACCGGTAGGGAAGGTAAGTGAATAGCACCCGTGGTCTGGACTAACAACTCCCAGAATTCTCCAGCCAGCCAAACATCTTCAGGTTTGCAGAAAACATCTACTACTTCTCTGCTGCTTCTTCCGCTGCTTAACAACTGTTGCCATCAGGAAATACCATTTTGTATTCAGCCTTTGAATTTATTTTCTTTTAAATTAAGCTAGAGTATCTGTATTAGAGTTGGAAAGACTGGGTGACAGCCAGTTAAAAACTTGTCAGCCTGGGAGATTCACAGATCTGTCACAACAGTTGATGGCATACACTCCTATAAGAGGAAACATTGGAGAATACGTGACAGTCTTCAGGTGAAGATAATCAAGGTACTAGTGGAATATCACCTGTGTCTTCTGTGCCTTTTCTCAAAGAACGTTAAACATGCCAACTTCATCGAGCACCATCTTTCTCCATGGTGAGGGGGGAGGAGTATCCAGAATGGGTTGACTTTGTCCTCTCATGATTGGATGAGTCAGATAAGCTGTTTGGGCAACGCCCCCTGGCCAGCAGGACTACCCATTCTGACTCATCCTCAGGAAAGGATGCACCACTCTGGACCTCCAGTAATTTACAAAGGATTAAGGAAAATAAACTTGGACCCGGCGAATCCTGCCTCCCTTCATCGCACACAGCCTCCTCCTGCAAGGACTGGATTGCCACAAGCCCCCTGGGGCGGCACGCTGCCCTGGCCACTGAGTGAGACGGAGTCACTCAGGGAGGACCCTTGCCGGGCAGGCAGGAGAAGAGGGCATATATGCTTCCTAGAGGCAGCCCTTGATGCAGAGGCTAATCAGGACTCTTCCAAATGTTGGGGACAAAACATGATTCTCCATAGTTATTGGAGTCTTAGTGGACAACCAGCTAAATATGAGCCAGCAGCTAAAAAAGCCAATGCAATCCAAAATTGCATTAACAGAGGGATACAATCAAGATCTAGGGAGGTACCAATACCACTCTATAAAGCCTTAGTAAGACCACACCTAGAGTACTGCATCCAGTTGTGGTCACCACACTATAAAAAAGATGTTGAGACTCTATAAAAAGTGCAGAGGACAGCAACCAAGAAGATCAAGGGACTGGAGGCTAAAACATACGAAGAACGGTTGCAGGAACTGGGCATGGCTAGTCTAGTGAAGAGAAGGACCAGGGTAGACATGATAGCAGTCTTCCAATATTGGAGGGGCTGCACAGAGAGGAGGGGGTCATGCTATTTTCCAAAGCACCTGAAGGCCAGACAAGGAATAATGGATGAAAACTGAACAATGAGAGATTCAGCCTGGAAATAAGGAGAAATTTCCTGACAGTGAGAACGATCAACCAATGGAACAGAAATTGCCTTCAGAAGTTGTGGGAGCTTCATCACTCGAAGCTTTAAAGAAGAGACTGGACTGCCATCTGTCAGAAATGGTGTAGGGTCTGCTGGGGGGAGGGTTGGACTAGATGACCTACTACAAGGTCCCTTCCAACTCTGTTACTCTGTATCTCTATCTATTCAGGGTGATATAAATAAAACAAGGCTTTAGGTGGATAGTTCAGTTTCTACTTCTAGACACGTTGTGAAATGTAAAGGGGGAAATTTTGGGTCTATAATAATTATACCTCGACCATGAAAAAAGATAACGCATATAGTCCTCCTCTTATGACCACAATAAGCGAGGCAGTTTTTAAGTAAGTCATCCCTGATTTTATACCTTTTTTTGCCATAGTTCCGCAAATCACAGCAGCTGTAAATTGATTCTTGTGGTTTGAGAGGCTGCCACAAAGAAGAGAGGGGGTGAATTGATTTTCCAAAGCACCAGAACGCAAGACAAGAAGCAACGGAGGGAAACTAACCAAGGAAAGACCCAACCTAGAACTAAGGAGAAATTTCCTAACAGTGAGAACAATTAACCAGTGGAACGGCTTGCCTCCAGAAGTTGTGAATGCTCCATCGCTGGAGGCTTTTATGGAGAGCCACTTGTCTGGAATAGTATAGGGCAGGGATGTCACCCTGGCAGTCCCTGGGCTGGATGCGTCACATGCAGGCCACGCCCACCCCAGCTCCACAAATGGGAAAAACATTGCAAAACGTCATATGACAGCATCGGGGCGTGGCGAGTTTCACAGCCATGGTATAGGGTTTCCTGCTTGAGCAGGAGGTTGGACTAGAAGACCTCCAAGTTCCCTTCCAACTGTTCTCTTGTTAAGCAAATCAAATTTCCCCATTGATTGCTTCAGTGGTGGGTTGTCAATTTTTTTACTACTGGTTCGGGCACACTCATGTGCTTGCTTGTGCGCACGCAGACTGTTTGTGCACATGCGCAGAAGCATCTGGGCGGAGCCTCCTGCCGCCACTACTACCAGTTTGCCCGATCCTGGCCGAATCAGGAGCAACCCACCTCTTGATTGGTTATTGGAAGCCAGCAGGGAAGGTTGCAAAAAGCAATTACATAACCTTTAGACGCCGAAACTGTTGTAAATACATGCTAGTTGCCAGGTGCCTGAATTTTCATCCCATGATCGTGGGGATGCTGCAACAGTTATAGGTGAGCGGGCCAGCCATAAATCACTTATTTAAACGCCCTTGTAACTCTGAGCAATTGATAAACGAATGGTTATAAGCCAAGCACCATCCCTCTTTACTACGGAATGGCATGTAGTTGTAGAAATTAATCTGATTTTGTCTCGGAGTTCATTTCTGGTTATTTCTAGGTTTCTGTATTAATCCCTGCTGAGCCATAATGTTCCCAGCAAGTTATGGAAGACAGCCAGAAATAAGGAAGCCTCATCACATGTTTGATACCAAACAGTGCTTTTAAGGGCGTTTAAGTCCCACAGGGATATATTGTAGATCAAAGTTTCTTTGTTTTTCTAAATAGGGCTTAGATAACAAACAGCAGCTGAAGTTTGTGAAAATCCCCTCCTTGTTGCTATTCAAAAGGAACATTGTCCAAAAAAAACAAGAAGATTTTCAGAATTTTAATTTTTTCAAGAGTTTCCAGCGTTCTCTGACTTCTTGTAAATTGCTCACAGATTAAAGGGTGTGTGTGTGTGTCACACAGTTTTATAACTGGTTGTGGGATCCAAATTCAGATGCTTGGCAATTGTCTCATATTTATGGCGATCACATGCCGAATCCCCTTTTGCGACATGAGAAGAAAAGTCAACGGGGCAACCAGTTCACTTAACAACCGCGTTACTAATTTAACAACTGCAGTGATTCACTTAGCAACTGTGGCAAGAAAAGTCATAAAGTGGGGCAAAACTCACCTAACAAATTTCTCAGCAACCTAAATTTTGGGCTCAATTTGTGGTCATAGGTTGAGGACTTATGACCACAATTGAGCCCATATTTAAATCTATGTATCATTAATATAAAAAGGGGACATGGTGGCTCAGTGGCTAAGATGCTGATCTTGTCGATCAGAAAGGTCTGCAGTTTGGTGGTTCGAATCTCTAGCGCTGCGTAATGGAGTGAGCTCCCATGACTTGTCCCACCTTCTGCCAACCTAGCAGTTCGAAAGCATGTAAAAATGCAAGTAGAAAAATAGGAATCACTTTTGGTGGGAAAGTAACAGCACTCTGCGCCTTTGGCATTTAATCATGCCGGCCACATGACCACGGAGACACCTTTGGGCAGCGCTGGCTCTTCGGCTTTCAAACAGAGATGAGCACCGCCCCCTAGAGTCGTGAACATATGTGTGAGGGCAACCTTTTACCTTTACCTTATTGTTAATATCTTTATGTCAGGGGGTTATGAGTGCAGCTAATTCTACCCAGAATCAAACTATAAAGTTATCGCTGGATTTTTTGAATCCAGAAAAAAACCCAGTGAAAATGTTGATGAGGAGCCTGAGGAATAAGTGGGTGATGATATAACATTGGTCTCCAGCTTGACTTAACACAATGACCTGTGCACAGCCTCTGAACTTGTTGCCCTTTCACAGTGGAACTTTCCATCTTTGACATGTAATAGTGCAACCCAGAGCATTAAATCCGCTGATCGATATCAGAACGGAAAGCAATCAAGTTAATGTACCCGTCTTTGCCAATCCCAGCTGTTCCTTCGGCTCAGAGAAAGCAATGATCATCCCGATCAGAACTCATTCCCCGGTGAAAAAAAACCTGCAACTGTTTCTAGGCACCATGTGCAAAATTTAGCCCCAGGAATACAAACGTCCATTCGTGATTCACGTCTCTCTTTCACCAACACAACCTTCTAAGGAAGATTTGGAAAAGTTGCAGGTCGGCTTTCCCAAACCTCTCGCTTTCCTGGTGAATGCGGCTCCAGTTATGCTCTGAAAATGTGGTGTGTGGCTATTTGAAGCTAAAAGCAAGAAGGTTAAAAGTTTTGGGGTAAATAATCTTATTGTTCTGACCTAGGCTTCCCCAGCAGGATGAAGCCAAGTCCTCATCCCGATAAACCCCTTTTATTTAATTTACAGGGACTTCCTCTCCAGCGAAGTCCCGGCCCACAGTCTTTCAAGATATTCACAATTACTGACCTTTATCAGGCTTAGAGAATGGCCAGGCTGATACCTTTCAGACGCCGCAATACTTGGCAAGAATGCAGAAATGAACTAATTGTCTCCTGCAAGCTCCACTCCCCCTTCGCTCCTCTTTTATTCCCTATGGGAAGGGCCATTCATTGCCCACCCAAGTCGACCCTTGTTCTTTAACTGTTCCCTTCATCTGGCAACTCTGCGCATGCTCAGACTGGGAACAGACTCCAGCTGTTCTTCTGCCTCACTGATGTCTGAGTCTAAAGGCAGCTGATAACTGTCAGATGGCCAAGAGAGCCCGCATCAGAGCCTTCGCAAGCAATAGCAATAGCAATAGCAGTAGACTTATATACCGCTTCATAGGCCTTTCAGGCCTCTCTAAGCGGTTTACAGAGAGTCAGCATATTGCCCCCAACAATCTGGGTCCTCATTTTACCCACCTCGGAAGGATGGAAGGCTGAGTCAACCCTGAGCCGGTGAGATTTGAACCGCTGAACTGCTGATCTAGCAGTAGCCTGCAGTGCTGCATTTAACCACTGCGCCACCTTGGCTCAAGGATTGGTCCATGTTCCTCCCCAACCTCTTCATTATCTAAATCTGCTGCCAGCTCTGCTGACCGCTGGTGGGTCACAACACTTTTAATGTGTATGCAACTCTAGGGAATCCTCTGACCCCTTGTAAATGATATGTGTGAATCACCTTGGGAGATGGAGGTCCGGGGGGGGGCGGGGTGGAGGAGAAATGCTATCTAGACCAGAGGTCTCCGAACTTGGCAACTTTAAGACTTGTGGCTGGGGATGGCTGGCTGGGGAATTCTGGGAATTGAACTCCACAAGTCTTGCATGTTCCCAAGGGAAAGCCCTTGGCTTAAGGAATGGTCAGATAAGAGATGGTATCAGCTGCAGCTGCGTAATGGGCAAAGAAAGAAACTCGGAGAGGAAGCTTCCTAACTTCTCAGGCTATAAAAAAGACAGTGGGAGATTTGTACTTTCGGACTTGCAAGATTAGCTTAATATAGCCATGTAAGGTAGTAGAATTACCTTATATCAGTGGTGGCGAACCTTTTCAGCACTAAGTGTCGAAATGGGAGCACACGAACCGGGCCGAAAGGGAGCGCACAGGCACTCACTCTTCTGGGCCATGATCTGGAAGAGGAGCTGCCCATGTGGATACTGGAAAATGGACTTCTGGTCCATTTTCTACGCTTTGCGTAGAAGCGCCCTGCCAGCAAGTCTTCTGGTTACTGCCAAGCATGCACATGTGCCGATCAGCTGTCTGGCGTGCATGCTCATGCCGGAAAACAGAAGTCCAGTTTCCAGCACTCACAAAGGTCAACTGATCATTGTGTGCGCATGCACGCCATAAACCCAGAAGAAAAACGGGTGATGCCTCATGTGCCAGATGACATAGCTCCGCATGCCACTTCGGGCAGGCATGCCATAGATTCACTATCACGGGCTTATTTGTTTGCGATGGGAAGATGTCAGCCTTCCCATGTAGGTGAACTACTTGGAAAGGCTGACACATCTGCCTTGTTGCTTCCGGGATAGCCTTCAAAACAGGAAATGCTGGAACCTGCAGGTCTCTACCTGCTTGGTTGCAAGTCCCATTAAAGGTCAGTTTGGCTCATTTTTGAGTTGGTTGGCATCGAGCTGCATAACTAAATGTTGCTTTGCTGTGGCACAAGTAGGAGGAGTTCCCACAAGGAATACAAACAGATCTGCTGGTTAGGCTATGTTGACGGAAGTGATGCAACAGGTGCCGTAAACTTTTTTGCTTTAATTGCACCCTGGGTTGTGAGTCAGCCTGAGGCTAGTCCCACCAGGAAATCATGCTGTCGTTCCCTGTGAATCATCGTCCATATTTTCCTTTGGACTTACTTTTACTACTGGCACCAAAGGGAGCCACCCAGGATAATCTCACAGGGTGTGTGAAGTGTGAGCTCTGAGAAAGCCATCCAGCACAAAGCATCAGTGGAGTTGCAGAGTGTTGGAAAGATTAGCCTTGTGCCTGGGTGTCAGCCTTCAAAGAAGGCAGGTCAGGAAACAGATGCCACCAGAAATAATGACATAGATGATTAATGATACAAATTGTAGATATAGACGGTTCAGCTGATCCTCAGCTTACGACCACAATTGGAACTGGAACATCTGTCGTCAAGTGAGGCGGTTGTTTGTTGTGCTTGATTTTATGACCTTTTTTTGGCACACATTAAGCAAATTGCGGCAGTCATTAAGTGAATCATATGGCTCTTAAGTAAATCTGGCTTCCCGCATTGACGTTGCTTGTCAGAAACTGGTGATCAAATGGTGATCGGGTGACCCTCAAATGTTGCAACCATTGTAAAGGTGCGCTGTTTGCCAAGCGCCTGACTTTTGATCAAGTGGCCATGGGGATGCTGCAACATAAGTGTCAGAATGGGTTACTTACAAGATGGGTAAAGATACCATAGTCCAGGGTGTCAAACGGAAGGCCCGCGGGCCGGAACCAGCCCACAAGGTGCTTAGTTCTGGCTCACGAGCCCACTCTGGAAAAAGCAAAAGACCGCCCCACAGTGCCTCTGCCAGTGAAAAGGGAGCTCCGTGCTCCGATTTTGGCTGCGGCGGCCTTCTGTCACTCTCTGCTAGCAAAAACGGAGCTCGGGGAGGCAGTGCGCGACCTGCTCAGGCTCCGTTTTCGTTGGCAGAGGGTTGCAGGAGTGGAAAAAAATGGAGCGTTGCTGAGTTGAAGATCTGGCCATGCCCCCTGGCCATGATGCCCCCCCCCCCGGGAGGTCAAACAGGTCCTGACAGGTATGGTTGTACCGGTAGTGCCCCGGAGCAGCTGAGAGCATACCGCTACAGTGGCTCGTTTGGCCCACCCGCCCACACTCTATAGCTGTATTTAATGCCAAAAGGCACACTGCGCATGCGCGCACAGCGTGCAGAGCCTGTGTGTGCCCCAACAAGCAGCGCATGTCTGGCCTGTGCACGGACAGACTGCGATCAGCGTACCAGTAGCGACAGTAAGAGGAACCCAGCACTGAACACAATCCTGATGCAGCCCTCCATGAAATTGAGTTTGACACCCCTGCCATAGTCACTTTTAAAACTTATTTTTATCCTCCTTTTTTAAATACAACTCAAGGCAGTGAATGTACACATATTCCTTCCTCTTCCTATTTTCCCCAAAACAACCCTGTGAGGTTGATTAGGCCAGGAGAGAATGACTGGCCCCAAATCTCCCAACCAGCTTTCATGGCTAAGGTGCAACTAGAACTCATAGCCTCCTGGTTTCTAAGCCAGCACCTTGACCACTGCTGACTCTCTTCCTCTTAATTGTCTCAATCTTTTCAATCTTCTTGATCTTTTCCTTTAATACTGTTTTTACCTTACCTATTTTGCTACTTTATTTTTATTAGTCCATGATTATAATATCTATAAATATCTGTAAGTATCTATTTATGGAAATACCTCTTATATCTCCTTGGCTTGCTATGGAAAGCTTGCAAGGAGAATCTGTTTGCAGGATTTTCAGACCGAGAAAATATCCCTCTCCGTCTCTCTTCCCCCTTTCAAATTGGTGCTAAAAGATAAATTCATTTGAACTCAACTGCTGGCAATTGCACGGCTGCATTCCCGCAGGTGTTCTTGATAGCAGCATAGAAGAGAATTGGCATCTGTTTTTTATTTCAGTCCCCTGTTAGAGACTAATTGCTTATCTCTCTCCTGTCATCATTTCGATAGAACGTATTTTTGGTCAGGGCAATTGTGTAGCCCGTTGTGGGCTCATTCCAGGCATAAGGGACCTGCGTTGCGGGAGACTTTTTGTTTAGCCTTCCTGGGTTCACAGCAGTTTTCTTCCACAGCGGTGTGCATTGTATGTGTATGTGAGAGAAAATTAACAGCTCTGCAAAAAGAATGTTCTCCTCCCCCCTGCTGTCTATAATTGCTTTTGTGGGGGGAATGCTGGCTAAGATGCTGAGCTTGTCGATTAGAAAGGTCAGCAGTTCAGTGGTTTGAATCCCTAGCACCACATAATGGAGGGAGCTCCTGTTCCTTGTCCCAACTTCTGCCAACCTAGCAGTTTGAAAGCATGTAAAAAATGCAAGTAAAAAAAAATAGGAGCCACCTTTGGTGGGAAGGTAACAACGTTCTGTGTGTCTTCGGCGTTTAGTCATGCCGACCACATGACCACGGAGACGTCTTTGGACAGTGCTGGCTCTTTGGCTTTGAAACGGAGATGAGCACCGCCCCCTAGAGTCAGGAACGACTAGCACATATGTGTGAGGGGTACCTTTATAATTGCTTTTTGACCACAGTAGTTTTCTCCAACCTGTTGTGCTCTGGATGTTGCTGGACCTCAGCCCCATTCAGGGCGTTGGGAAACCTGACCCAGCACATTGTAAAAGATTAATAGACCATGTAACAATGTTGCTGGAGATAGACGCTGGTCCTCATCCTCGTCATTCAGCTCTCTGTCAACGTGGACGGAGGATTACAGGATTTGGAGTTGGGCACATCTGGAATGGTCTGGATTAAGAAAGCCTATTTTGGTAGAAGAAGGAAGGTCAGGTTAAGGACTGGTAGGAAACATGGAACATTTCCCAGTCTGGAGACCACCAGAAACGAGCCAGTTTTGGTGTAGTAGTGGTTAAGGCACCAGGCTAGAAATCGAGAGATGGTGAGTTCAAATCCTGCCTTAGCTATGAAACCCAGCTGGGTGACCTTAGGCCAGGCTCCGTGTCAGACACATTTGCAGCCTTGAGTCAAGACTAAGTCATTGTTTATGTGTCCATGTAAAATCATCTTGGAGGTGTCTACTCCAAAATAAATTTCAGTGGTTTAACAATACAGAACAGAACAGAGCAGAATTCTTGATTAGACACACAAGGTGCATATGCTCTCAGTGTACATAAAAATAAAAGATATACTGATCAAGAATCATAAGGTACAACACTTAATGATTGTCATAGGGTTCAAATAAGAAATCAGGAAACAATATCAATATAAATCATAAGGATACAAGCAACAAAGTTACAGTCCTGCAGTCATACGTGGGAGGAGATGGGTGATAGGAACATGAGAAGACTAATAGTAATGCAGCCTTAGTGAATGATTTGACAGTGGTGAGGGAATTATTTGTTTAGCAGAGTGATGGCGTTCGGGAAAAAGCTGTCCTTGTATCTAGTTGTCTTGGTGTGCAGTGCTCTATAGCCTCGTTTTGGGTTCCACCACAAATGCGTGAACGACAAAAGCGCGCCTGACTAAACCGCGGTGACAAAACCGCGGTGACAAAACCGCGGTGACAAAACCGCGCGACGAATGAGCGCTGAAGCGCACTGACAACAGCGCGCCAACAGAACCGTGCTGTAACCTAACCCTAAACCTAACCCTAAACCTAACCCTAAACCTAACCCTAAACCTAACCCTAAACCTAACCCTAAACCTAACCCTAAACCTTACCTTAACTTAAATCACGCTGTTGTCGGCGCGCTGTTGTCGGCGCGCTTTTGACATCGCGGTTTTGACATCGCGGTTTTAGCGCCGCGGTTTTGTCGGCGCGCTTTTGACGTTCGCACTTTTGTCGGGTCACGCTCGTTTTGAGGGTAGGAATTGAACAATTTATGTTCAGGATGTGAGGAGTCTGTAGATATTTTCACTGCCCACTTTTTGACTCGTGCAGTGTAGAGGTCCTTGATGGAAGACAGGTTGGTAGTAATTGTTTTTTCTACAGTTTTAATTATCCTCAGAAGTCTGTGTCTGTCTTGTTGGGTTGCAGAGCCAAACCAGACCAAACAAGATTTGTTCACAAATGACTGTTTTTGGATCTGGTCTGAGCCTTCAATAAAACATCAGGATAGTATTCACATGGCATACGGGCAAATCAGTGGCTTAAGAGGATGGTCTGATTCCCACACTTTGCTGAGATGTTGGCCGGCTTCTCATACCACAATCAACCCTTCCCATTATAATCTTCTCTGGTGTATTGCATGAACCCAGTTGCATTGTGCCATAACATCAAAGGAGTTTTTACATCAGCATGGTCAAGCTTTTATTTTCCTGCCAAGGGTTGCATTGCTTAAAGGGCGGGGTGTTGTCAGCTGCAGGCTGAGAGCTGACAGATGAAGCAGAGCCAAAATCATGTCTTGTTAGCACCATCTCTTTTCTTTAATTTACTTTTAACACTTTTTCTCTCTCCCTTCCAAGTAGTAAGTCCCCAGGGGTAGCTCTTCCTAGGGATCTGATCTGTTGCAAAGAAAAGTTTTGAAATCAGTTCAAAAACTGTTTCATGTTAAGACAAGAGTCATATGTACCTAGATTTAGTAGGAGACGATAATAGCCATCAACAGACACATAGAGGTAAACAACATCTACATGCCACTCAAAAGAAACAACCAAAAAGCTCAACAGAAAACAAAAGTCCTAAATAGGTATCTCCAGCAGCAATTAAGGCCCATATGAGCAGAGATTACACCAATATTAACACTAGATCAACAATGAAATAAACTATATTACAATCTAGGCACTACCAACTCAAAAAAGCATGCTAAGAGTAAACAACAGCAAATCGATGAACCATCAAGGATATAAAATTAAGAGCAAACCCCACTCCATTCTAGCACTGATGATGTTATCTTGTATGGTGTTGAAACGTCTGCAAGAAGATAAATAAGCTCAGAGAGCACCAAGGATCTTGCAGTTCAACTCTTGAGCTATACATATTCTCTTCTATCAATATGAAAATTGTAATTGGGGAAATGGAGAATAAAAAAAATGCATGCTGTCATCTGAAGCGGGAAAGATTTCCATTTTTATATTATCATTATTATCTATCTTACTATCTCTGCCCCCTCCTCTCTCTCAATCTATCTATATAAAAATGGCTGTGTCTGTGTGTGTTTGTGTGGGTGTGTTCCAGCATAACTCTGGAACTCCTCGAGAATTTCAACCAAACTTGGTACATAAATGACTTACTCTCTGGAAAAAAAAAAATACTGTGGGGGTAAGACACTCCTAACTACTCTTAGGGTCTGTGTATTCTGTTAAGATACAGCCTCTTGTGCCTTAAAATGGCTTCTACTGTACGGCGCAGTGGAGTTGCCATGGTAACAGCTTCACAGTGCTTCACAAGAGGACTCCTTCTGGTAAGCGGGAAAATACAACATTAGAAATTATGTTTGGTCCAGACATTTTCCCCCTATAAAAAATAATACCCTGCAAACACCGGGTTATAAGCAATTACAGTTTAAATTGTGCCCATTTAATTATTCACAATAGGGATTGCAGCATTGCCTGGCAATAGTTGTGGTGGCCAGGTTCCTGCCCTGTCTGCTGTGGGAACGACAGGCGGACCTTGACATCTACAGGCATACCACAATTCCTGAGATGATCTCAGGTCACCTCTGCAGATTCATGGCTGTGAGAAAGGCTGATGGCTTGCCCCCCTTGAAACCAGAGTGAGGGGTTCCTCCTGTGCCTCCCTGCCTGTTTTCTCTACCAAGAATACATCCACTTTGTACGATAAAAGAAAACCTTGTATAAATCTGAGTTTGATAAAGCATTTTGTGAAAGTCTTCACCGATGCTGTACAATGACCCGTCATGGGTCAGTTCCTGTTTAATTGTTCAGACTTAACAAAGTCAAAAGTTGGCCATTGGACCCAGGTTAATGTGTCAGGATGCGGTGACGCTTATTTTCCTGAGAAAAGGTTCATTTATTCCTTAGTCAAGGGATGCTGTGTGCTTTCTTTGCTTGACTTTTGTTCCGAGAGCAGGGGTGTCAAACACAAGGCCCGCGGGCTGGATACGGCTGCAATGTGGTCGGATCTAGCCTGCAGGGCCATCTGGGAAAATGTAAGCGGCCTGCATCATGTGAGTTCGGTCTATGTGAAGAGGAAACATTGGGCCAGTGTGGCTTTGGGCCAGTCTACCCAAAGAGGAAATATGCCAGCAGTTTGGGGAGTGGCGTCAAGCTGGCCATGCCCACCTACTTGGCCACACCCCCATTCCTCCTCCCCCCAAGGTCAACCACAGCCCTGATGTGGCCCTCAAGTTTGACACCCCTATTCTAGAGGCTGATGGATCTCTTTGTGTCGTCTTCTAGAAGCCCCAGGAGTGGGATGCATACTGACAGCAGCCACTGTTTCTAAGGGGGAAAAATAGAGTTGGGAAGGGACCTTGGAGGTCTCCTAGTTCAACCCCCTATTTCAGCAGGAGACCTTATAACCATTTCAGAAAGGTGACGGTCCAATCTATTCTTAAAAGCCTCCAGTGATGGAACACCCATTTCTGAGGACTACCTGCACTAATAGAACAAATGTTGCACACATTTCAACACAAATTGGGCTTGGCAATTTCTGGCTAGTGAGAAAATGCCGGAGCTCCTGTACAACATTCTTCCCAAAAGTCATTCCAAGTGGTCTTGATAATAACAAAAGTTCTTTTGATTTTATAGAACTCCCTGAGAACTGGACAGACACCCGAGAGACCTTACTGGAGGGCATGCTCTTCAACCTGAAGTACCTGGGCATGACATTGGTTGAGCAGCCTAAAGGAGAAGAATTATCTGCAACAGCTGTCAAAAGGATTGTGGCAACGGTGAGGGACCAAGGTCCAGTTTACATTCACGTCCTCTATAACTGTCTTCTATCGTCCCTAAGTCAGTGTTTCTCAGCCATGGCAACTTTAAGACTGGTGGACTTCAACTCCCAGAATTCCCCACCAGCTATGCTATGCTGGCTGGGGAATTCTGGGAGTTAAAGTCTATCCATCGCTTCCCTAAGCAATCCAGGTCAGTGACACATTGTTGTGAAAAATGTTCTGACCCTTAAAAAGCATGAAGCCGAGTCCTGATCCCAGCAAAACCTCTTTTATTTACAAGACTGTGAATTCCTTTCAATCACAGTCAGCAAGGCTTGGCAAACAGTCTTTCAGAGGAATATTTATCAACACAAACCTTATCTCGCTTGGACAGCTGCCAGATAACTAGTTTCCAAATGCAGGGCAAGGCAACACTTGGTGCAGAGTCTCTTATAGTCACAAACAGAACTTTCCACTCTTGAAACGACCTAATGAACAAATTGTTTCCTGCAAAAGCCCACTCCTCATTCACTCCTCTTTTGTTTCCTATGGGAGGGGCCTAACCCTAACCCTTAACAACTGCAGTGATTCGCTTAACAACCGTGGCAAAGAAGGTCAAAAAATTGGGTGCGTCTCATTTAACAACTCTCTTGCTTAGCAATGGAAATCCAGGTCCCAACAATCATAAAGGACAAACTGTAAAGTATTGATTAAAGGTAAAGGTTCCCCTCGTACATATGTGCTAGTTGTTCCCAACTCTAGGGAGCGGTGCTCATCTCCGTTTCAAAGCTGAAGAGCCAGGGCTGTTCGAAGACGTCTCTGTGGTCATGTGGCCGGCATGACTAACAGCACACGGAACACTGTTACCTTCCCACCAAAGGTGTTTCCTATTTTTCTATTTGCATTTGTATGTGCTTTCGAACTGCTAGGTTGACAGAAGCTGGGACAAGTAATGGGTGCTCACTCCGTGGTGCTAGGGATTCGAACCGCCAAACTGCCAACCTTTCTGATCAACAAGGTCAGCATCTTAGCCACTGAGCCACCACCTCCCTTAAAGTATTGATTGGATACATATATAAGCACAGCACATATACATACAACCCTCGACATATATCCCATTTAGCCCGTCCAGTTAGAACAGACAAAACATTTTCACTGCATCTGTCAGATTTAACTGAAGTTTCTTAGTTATCAGCCGTCCCTTTTTCCAAATGATCCCTAAATTTTTTACTGTAATGCAAATTGCCATACCAGTCACACTATACTCACCTTAAGAAGAAAAGTATTTGTCAGTTAAAAAAAGTTCAGTGACATTTTTCATTTGTTCCATTATTGTTTCAAAAAGTGAAGCTTAATCAATACAGGACATTTTAATATAGATTTAAAAATCCTTTATAATCCATTCTAAATTTAAATACGTTTCTTCCTAGCAAAACAATGTTGTTGGGGTTTTTTTGGCATACTGTTATATAAGAAATGAAGTAGTGACCACATTTGCTAGGTGTTAAGGACATTTTCAGGGTTTTTTCTTTCTTTCACTGCCTGTTAATTGTTGTATTACAACTAAAATCAGGTAGGAACAAATCAACTCTTCGCTTTCTTGATTAATTGTTGGGACCTTTTAATTCACCAGAATTTCAGTTGCCAATTAAACCAATTAATGCTTGCAGTCCTGATTGTAACTCATGTTATCTACTTTTTTATTGAGCAGGGGTTTTGTTTTAATGACTTACTGAATTGTCGTGTTAGGAAAAAGACACATTGTGATTGGAATAGTTTTGCTCCTTCTACAACAATTATTTGCACTGTTACCATCCTACACAGTAGGCCTGCACAACCGAATAGAATAGAATCGCATAGAATAGAATTCTTTATTGGCCAAGTGTGATTGGACACACAAGGAATTTGTCTTTGGTTCAAAGGCTCTCAGTGTACATAAGGAGAATAAAACACATTCATCCAGAATAAAAAGATACAACATTTAGTGATAGTCAAGGTTACTAATAAGCTATCAAATCATACTAGGAAACAAATAAAGCAATTTAATTTGAAAGATACAAGCAATAAGCTTATAGTTATCAGTGGGAAGAGATAAATACTAGGAAGGAAAAGAAGAATAATAGTAATACAGTCTTAGTAAATTATTTGAAAGTGTTGTGGGAATTAGTTGTTAAGCAGAGTGATGGCATTCGGGGAAAAAACTGTCCTTGTGTCTAGTTGTTCTGGTGTGCAGTGCCCTATAGTGTTGTTTTGAGAGTAGGAGTTGAAACAATTTATGTCCAGGATGTGAGGAGTCTGTAGATATTTTCACAGCTCTCTTTTTGACTTGTGCAGTGTACAGGTCCTCAATGGAAGGCAGGTTGATAGCAATTGCTTACCAATCTACTAATAATGGCTTGTGGATCATACCTAGCCTGCTAAGAAGCCTTGTCTGACCCAATGGCACTTTTCAAAAAGTCACTAAATTTGCTGCCTCCTGAAAGTTCCCCTGCCAAGCATCTCCAGTCCTTAACGCCTGCCAGTCTTGTGAGGTAGGCCAGACAAGGAGCACACCTCAGGAATACTAGCGCCTGTCTTTGTATCGTAAGGATAAATTAACAGAATCATGTAAGTCTAGACATACATTTCTCCCCCCTCGCCTTTACAGTCTGAGAAACTAGGGAGAGTCCCTTCTGAGACGTTAGCTGCACTCCTATTACCGGTAGTCCTCGACTTATGAACACAGTTGAGCCCAAAATTTCTGTCGCTAAGCGAGATGGTTGTTCAGTGAGTTTTGCCCCATTTTACGACCTTTCTTGCCAGAATTGTTGAGAGAATCACTGCAGTTGTTAAATGGTTGTTAAATGAATCTGGCTTCCCCCTTGACTTTGCTTGTCAGTAGGTCGCAAAAGGGGACATTGCAATTGTCATAAATATGAGTCAGTTGCCAAGCGTCTGAATTTTGATCACCTAACTACAGGGAATGCTGCAATGAAGGATGTTCGTAAATCACTTTTGCCAGTGCTGTTGTAATTTTGAACGGTCACTAAACGAATTGTTATAAGTCAAGGACTACCGGTATTCCTGTGGGCTCAGCTACCTCTTACTTATCTGTTTTCTAATCTGCAGCTCTTCCTCTCACTCCTACCTACCATTACACCACCACTCCATAGAAATGAAATACAGAGAAACCTAACCATAAGACTTACATAAGGAATAGGAAATACTGTGAATGACCATGGAATACTAATCGGCTGTCTTTACAAAACTCACTTAACCTAGTTACTTTTCTGGGGTTGCGCAACACAGTGTGATGTAATTGAATGGGCTGGATTACGTAACTCCCTAAGTCACCCACAGACCTAACTAGGATTTTAAAAAAAAAAAACTAATCAAGCTTAGCCTGTACTGGAAGTGCATTTGTAGATTTTTGCTGGAGCTGTTAAGGATGCAACGTGAACACAACCAAAGAAAGTTACAGGGGGATGCAAAGAAATGAGAGAGGAATGCAATGGAATAACCACAGGTCTTCCATGCGGCAACATTTTGTGAGATGTTCCATTGGTTAATACTTAATTGTCATGCGCTGGAAAGTGAAGTTGAAGGGCGCAAGGTAGAAGAGTGATTAACTAGCTCTGAAAGCCCACCAGAATTTACTTCATAAAATAGAGCAAGGGGGGGGGGACTCAATTTTATTGAGGGCTGCATCAGGGTTGTGTTTGACCTTGGAGGGCCTGGGGGGGGGGGCGGATGTGGTCATGATGGGATTGGCCGTGGCCATGGTGGGCATAACACAGGTCACGGGTTGGGGCACCTGTGGTAGCCAAATGCTAATGCAGGACTTCCTGGAGACCCTCCCTCACTGTCATTTTAATCTTCCTTCCTTCCTTCCTTCCTTCCTTCCTTCCTTCCTTCCTTCCTTCCTTCCTTTATTTTCCTCTTTTTACTTCCCTTTTCATTCTCCTTTCTTCTTCCTTTCCCTTATTTCCTTGTTTTTCCTTCCTTGCTCTCTTCCCATCTTCCCATCTTTTTCTTGGTCTTTCCTCTTTCCCTTTCTCCTTTCCTGTCCCTTCTTGCATGCTCAAATGCAAAAGGGGAAAGATTTCTCCTTTTGTTTTGTTTTTTACTTTGTTTTGAGAGCCCTCTGCCAGCGAAAACAGAGCCCTGAGGGGAGGGGGCGCACCTGGCCCACCGTGACCCAAAAACAGGATCTAAGCACCCTGCAGACTGGATCCAGCCCCCAGGCCTTGAGTTTGACACCCCTGAAATAGAGTTCGTAAATTCATAAAAACAGTTGCAGATTTAGAGGATCAGACTTGAGTCAAATGGTGATAGATTATAGAAGGAGTTTCATTCATTCTTGAATAAAAGACGCTTCATCTAACCTTGTTCTCTGTCAAATAAAGATGAAGGGTGTAAGTTGGTCCTTCCTAACGCCCTTGGCAGTCAGGAGAATTTATAGCTGGGGAAAGGTTTTCAGGGGTTCTCCGAGTTTTCCTTTAATGATGCAAGGCGTTTGCTTTGGTTTGGCCATATTTCTGTCTGTAGGCGAAGAAGAATAAAGGAAGCGGCTTAGAAGCAACTCTACAGTTGTCTTCCTTGGTTGGAGGCGCCTGACAGTAAGATGTTGAATTGATTTATCTTTGTGGCAACATCTAAATGCTGTTCTTTTCTCTCTTCCAAGGCAAAGGCCAGTGGGAAAAAACTCCGAAAAGTGACTGTGAAAGTATCACCCAGAGGGATCGTTCTCAGTGACAGCATAACAAATGAAGCCATTGAAAATGTGTCAATATACAGGTACGTCTCATCCATACCTTTCAAATCTTCAGAGCAAATACTTCAGCCAGGGATGGTGAATCTTTGATGGCATGTGAGACATCTCCCCAGTTTAGCTCTGCTGTGCATGCTCACGTGCCTCCCATCGTGTGGGGAGCCACATGCATTTGTGGGGCCATGCATCATGTGTGGGGCATGCAGGGGGACATGTGCGCATTTCTGGGGCACTACATGCACATGTGTAGGGGGTGGGGTGATTACGGGGGCAACACGGGGCAGAGCATATATGGGGCACATGCGCAGGGGTGGAATGCATGCGGAGCCCCACATGTGCATGCGCAGGGGGTGGAGTGAGTGCGGGGGCTGCACACGCATCCATGGGGTGAGGCATGTGCAGGACACATGTACGGGGTGCATGTTTGCATGCACAGGGGTGGGCGCATGGGGGAACACATGCATGCGCAGGGTTAGGGCTTGTGCACAGGGGAGTAGGGCATGTGCAGGGGGCCATGCGCGCATAGCATTTGGGAGGTTCACTTTGGGCACTCAGTCCTGAAAAGGTTAACCATCACTGAAAGTACTCTCCCTTCCACGAAGAGCATTCGAAGGGATAACATTTGAAACTGCAATCAACATTGATGTGATGTATCATGACTCCCCCCCCTTTGCTAAACTGGGTGTGGGCGTGGCCAGCACATGACGCATCCGGCCCGCAGGCCGCGAGTTTGACAGCCCTGCTCTAAGGCAATCCTATCATATAATATTAGGCATCTATTATATGCATATCATTGCATCAAAATAACATTCTATTAAAACGGAGACGATGGAGCAATAGATGATCAGTATGGATAGATTTAATAATATGTTAAAGAACTGAGCTACTTTTATAATAACATTTTAGGGATATACTTTTTGTTCCCACAAATGTCACTCAAGTCATTCATTATTCGATTTGCTTCATCATATCTTCTGGTTGATACACTCTCCCAAAGATGTTACGTGTGTGTGTGTATGTGTGTGTGTAGTACCTTCCATTACTTAGTGATACAGTCATCATTAAGTAAGTTGTGCTGAAGTATTGATCTTGTTTGCAGTGCTGGTTAAGCAAATCCAGCATTAAATAATTTTGCCTCATTTTATGACCTTTCTTGCTAAGGTTGTTAAGTGAATCACTGCAGTTATTAAATTGGTCACACGATTGTTCAGTGAATGTGGCTTCCCCGCTGACTTTGCTTGTCAGAAGGTCGCAAAAGGGGACCACATGACCCCAGGACACTGCAACCGTCATAAACATGAGTCAGTTGCCAAGTGTCTGAATTTTGATCAGGTGGTCATGGTACTAAGTCACTTTTTTCAGTGCCCTTATAATTTCAAATGGTCACTAAATGAGCTGTTGTAACTTGAGGACTATCGGTAATTAATTAGGTGTTATGACAAGATTGTAGGGCTACTTTTAAGGAAGGAGTCGATTGGTCTTTAAACTCTGCTGCTGGAGAAGACTCCTGCGAGTCCCTTGGACTGCAAAGCCATCCAACCGGTCAGTCCTAGAAGAGATCAACCCTGACTGCTCTTTAGAAGGCCAGATCCTGAAGTTGAAACTCAAATACTTTGGCCACCTAATGAGAAGGAAGGACTCCCTGGAGAAGACCTTCATGCTGGGAAAGATTGAGGGCAAAAGAAGAGGACAACAGAGAATGAGATGGCTGGATGGAGTCACTGAAGCATTAGGCGTGAGCTTCAATGGACTCCAGAGGATGGTAGAAGACAGGAAGGCCTGGAAGAACGTTGTCCATGGGGTCATGATGGGTTGGACATGATTTCACAACTAACAACAGCAACAACTTTACGAGGTTGACCAGACAGGAAACACAATCAGATTAACTAATTCTAGATGGGCTCCAGCATGAGTTTGAAAGCTCGGAAGACTAAATCTCTGGTCTCAGTGATGGACCCAGATAGGATCTTCAAGCTAATTCTACTTTACTGTAAAACTACATTAACAGAACTTTGCAAGTCTGAAAGGACAGTTCTTCTGCTGCCGCCTTTAAAGTCTGAGAACTGTTCTGACCTAGGCTTCATGAAATCATGAAGCAGACTTCTTGTCCCAACAAAACCCCTTTTTTATTAAGCTAATTCTTCTCATTCACATCCAGCAAAGTCCCGGCAAACAGTCTTTCAAGGGTGAATTTACAACCACAGACCTTATCAGGTTTGGAGGGCTGCCAGGCCGATATCTTCCAAACACAACACTGTACAAGAAAATACTTGGCAAGGAGTCTCTGAGAGTCACAAACAAATCTTCACACTAATGAAACAAACAAATTGTCTCCTGCAAACTCCACTCCCCTTTCGCTCCTCTTTATTCCCTATGGGAGGAGCCTTTCACCGTCCACCTGCGCCTTTACTCCCGAATTGGCCCTTGTTCCTTAGCTGTTCCCTTCTCCTGGCAGATCTGCGCATGTGCACATCAGGAACAGGCTCCAGCTGTTCTCCTGCCCCACTAATCTCCAACTCCGAAGGCAGCTGATAACTGTCGGACAGCCCTGCCCCCATCTCTACCTCCGACTCAGAGCCCTCATCAGAGCCTTCCCCAGGCTCCAGGACAGGACCATGTTCCTCCCCAACCTCCTCACTGTCTGAGTCGGCCACCATCTCCGCTGGTTGCTGGCGGGCCACAACTAGAACTTAGGAGAGAATCCCTTCTGAGCCTCTTGCTCTGCCCGCTATGCAGCTGCAGGCAATGCTGTCCCTTATCTGACTTATGTTCCCTAGGCAACATCTCTTCACCCCGCCTCCCAGGGCCTTTCCCATGGCACCTTCCAACCCCAATGATGAGAAAGCTTTAATACAGTACAAGATCAGGAGGGAACTGGTATGCAACACCCTAAAACCCACCCCCAAAACTTGAAAATCCAACAAAGAAAAGTTTCTGAGACCAGTAGGCAGATGCAGAGGAACAATCTACGCACTTGTTTAAGAACAAGGAATTCTTCAAGGACTTCCTGAAAGCAATTAATGAGGCATGTAATCCTCGGAGGGAACCAGTGGCAAAGCTCGGCCCACTTGGGAAAATAGCAGACCCCCTCATTACTGCCAATTTTTGACAGAACGTTGAACACATTTCTGTTGCAAATCCCATGTGTTTCATGAACCACTCTGGGGCTATTTCCCCCCCTCCCTAAATAATTCTTCAAAATCGAAAAACAGTGTATTTCTTTCTTTAGGTCTTTCTTTTGTAAAGGAAAATTAAAGATGAGCTGACTTGTGTATGACACTGAATATGAAATATCTTAAAGAGATACGTCAACCCATGTGTTTAAAGTAAAAAAAAATGTTTCATAGGTTGGCAAGTTTGGGACGTAACATTTTGTCCAATTTTGATTTTCATATATAGCAACGTTTTGGTGAGGTCCCACTTGCCATCTTCAGGCTGGTGTTTTCGGCTTCTTGCTTGTGCGAGTAAAACGTGGTTGGAGATGCCGTCTTTCTATAAATCTTGGTGGGGGTGTGTGGAGTGCTGGCTTTGTTGCTGTAAGTGGGTTGATTGGCTGTGTAGTTGTATCCTGATTGGTAGACGGAGTTGATGTTTGTAGATTAGTCGGCTGTTTCGTATCATCTACAAACATCAACTCCATCTGCCAATCAGCTGGGACTAGAACTCACAGTCTCCTGGTTTCTAGTGTAACACTTTAACCACTAGTCCAAACTGCCTGTCTCACTTGACCCAACTGCCTTTCATCAACTACGACCAATCAACAATTATCTACAATTCTCAACTGTCATGTTGTTAGTTGCGAAGTGTTCGACCCATAGTGACCCCATGGACAATGTTCCTCCAGGCCTTCCTATCCTCTACCATCCTCTGGAATCCATTTAAGCTCATGCCTACTGCTTCAGTGACTCCATCCAGCCACCTCATTCTCTGTTGTCCCTTTCTTCTTTTGCCCTCAATCTTTCCCAGCACTAGGCTCTTCTCCAGGGAGTCCTTCCTTCTCACTAGGTGGCCAAAGTATTTGAGTTTCACCTTCAGGATCTGGCCTTCTAAAGAGCAGTCAGGGTTGATCTCCTACAGGATTGACCGGATTGATTGCCTTGCAGTCCAAGGGACTCACAGGAGTCTTCTCCAGCACCAGAGTTCGAAGGCTACAGTTATTTGGTGCTCAGTCTTTCTTATGGTCCAACTTTCACAGTCATACATTGCAACTGGAAAAACCATAGCCTTGACTATATGCACTTTTATTGGCAGGGTGATGTCTCTGCTTTTTAGTATGCTGTCTAAATTTGCCATAGCTGTCATAGAAAGGTGGTTTTTTTATGTTCTAGGAAACACAGAATCTTTTTTGTTTTATTTCATTATTTTGATGATGGGCTTTTCAAACAAACACTTAGGTCCCAAAGAATCTCCCATAAGTCAAAAATTCAATATAATGCCAGTGGCCAACCCATCATATCAGTGAAAAATATGACTCAGGCCCTCAGGCTTAAAACTTAAAAAAAAATCAAGAGACATAAGAAAACAGTGACCACACATCCAGAAGTGTGTATGTGTGTTTGTTGCAGCCAATATAGCAAGAAGTACAGTAGGTCAAAATTTTATTAGCCTGAGAAAACCTCAAACTGAAGAACTCCAGATCGCTGGACTACAATCCTCATTAGCCCTAGCTACTATAGGGGGAGGGAGGGGATTATGGGAATTGTAGATTAGCCTAGCCAGAATCAGCTCCATGAGGTGTTTTAACTGTAATCTGTGGTTGACAGGTAAGATATTCTACGTGGTAAGTTGGCTTTGGAGAGAAAAGCTAAGATGTTTGAGCCGACTGCCCTAAGAAATGAGAAATGGGTTTGTTTGTTTTCTGTTTTCAGACTTCATTAAATGCTAACAAAATGCAAAACATGCAAAAAAAGAAGTATTTAGAAAGTAAAAAGTCAGGGATGGAGGGGTGTAAAAATAAAACAAGGGAGAAAATAAACAAAAGAGGAACTTCCAACTTTCTTCATTACAATTACAAATATAGAACCCATTAACCTTTGGCTGTAAAATTCCGAAGTTTGAAAAGAATGCAGGATGCTTGCAGGACCTTTGACCACAGACTGGGCTGTTGTATATCCGCAGGAGGCCAATGTCCTTGTTTGTCCCTGAATGAGGAGCTATAGATCCTGATAAATTCGACTTATACATTTTCAAGCTGCAATCTCCCACGGAAATTCCTTTTGGAAGATGATAAAGAATTGGCGGCATTGCAACCGAAGCTGCTGCTGATTATTTGGTAGAGGAGATGGATGAGGTCAGGTTGCTTTTCTCTTGTTAGAGCATCCGTTGAAGAGGAAGGGAGGGGTGATCTATTAGAATAGAATGGAGGTCTTCTAGTCCAACCCCTCCTGCTCAGGCAGGAAACCCTACACCACTTCAGACAAATGGTTATCCAACATCTTCTTAAAAACCTCCAATGTTGGGCCATTTGCCATCATGAGACTATATGTTATCTTTGCCCTGCTTTGAAGTTGCTTGCATTTCTTCTCTTGGTGTTTGACATTCCTTTGTGGAGGATGTTCTTTATTGCTCTTCCATCAGTTCCTCTTAACCATATGCATCAAGGGATTTGCAGAGCTGCAGAGACAGGAGCTTCACAATGAGTGATCGCCAAGTGAGCAAGAGCCCAGATTCTCCTGTTGGATGGGCCCGCCTTCCAAGTTGCCTTAGAAACTAAATGCATTCTGAAGCAATGTCATCTAAACATTGGCAGGCGATAAATCTCTCCCTCCCACATCGTGGCGAACTGTTGCTTCCCCTTCCCTTCTTCTGCGAAAGGTTATCGGATTGCTAAGTCTGCTTTGTCCGATAAAAAAAGGCAATTCAGAAGATACACCGACTACATTAAAGTTTGTTGTGGCTGTTCCAGAGAAATGAGTGCTGAATGCTGCTTAGTCATGTCCTTTAGGTAGAAGCCTAATTCTAGGCTTCGGTCTGGTCTGAGCATGGGTGGGCCATCTCTTAAATCCAGGCTGCTTTCCTAAGCACCCAGGGCAGGGGTTGGATTCTACCACTTTGGACTGGTTCAGGTAGCTCCGATGATCAGCTGGGAGCCAACCGGTTCACCCCAATGATCAGATGGGCCCATCCGTCTGCCTGCGCTATTTTCCTACCTTTATCTTCCCAGCTGATTTATGCAGCAGAGCTGATTGCAATAGCAATAGTTAGACTTATATACCGCTTCATAGGGCTTTCAGCCCTCTCTAAGCGGTTTACAGAGTCAGCGTATTGCCCCCAACAACAATCCGGGTCCTCATTTTACCCACCTCGGAAGGATGGAAGGCTGAGCGACTCAGCTGTGTTACTCTGTTTGTGGCCCGCTAGCAGCCAGCAGAGCTGTCAGCAGAGTCAGACAGTGAGTAGGTTGGGGAAGAACATGTGCCAGTCCTGGGGGCAGAAGAAAGCTCAGACGAGGGCTCTGCATCAGAGACAGAGAGGGAGCTAGACAGCAGTGAGGCAGAGGAACAGCAGGAGCCTGTTCCCAGTGTTCCCATGCGCAGAGCTGCCAGAAGACAAGAACAATTAAGAAAGCAGGGTCGACTTGGGAGTAAAGCCACACCTTGGAGGTGATTGGCTCCTCCCATAGGAAACAAAAGAGGAGCGAATGGTGAGTAGGCGGCTGCTCTTCCACTTTCCTTCAGAAGCGCATACGCACTTCCGTTTCAGCACTCGGTGCCGAAAAATGTTCACCAACACTGGAATAGGCCATGCAGAAAATGAGAATAGAACAGAATAACAGAGTTGGGAGGCACCTTGGAGGTCTTTTAGTCCAACCACCAACTCAGGCAGTAAACCACTTCAGACAAATGATTGTCCAATCTCTTCTTAAAAACTTCCAGTGTTTGGAGCATTCACAACTTCTGGAGACAAGTGGTTCCACTGATTAATTGCTCTAACTGTCTTTTTAGTTCTAGGTTGTTTCTCTCCTTGATTAGTTTCCATCCATTGCTTCTTGTGCCCCGCCCCTCAGGTGCTTTGGAGAATGTTTCTTCTCATGTCCTACAGGTGCTTTCCCAACAGGCAACTGGACTTTCTTGGGGTTATTTTTGCAAACATTTCACTTCTCATGCAAGAAGCTTCTTCGGTTCTTCAGGACCTTTGAAGAACCAAAGAAGCTTCTTGCATGAGAAGCAAAACATTTTCAAGGGGGGAAAAAACAAGAAAGTCTAGTTATCTTTTGGAAAAGCACCTTTGGGACAACCATGACTTGATTGATTGAGAATCTCCACAGACGTTTCTCCTCCCATGTCTTTTTAGAAAGCGGTCAAACCCAGATTTTTCCTTCAGAAATGGGGCCTTCAGAACAGGAGATGCAACTTAGTTGGAAACAGCCAACCCAGGAAGGAAATAGTTATTTAGTTCAGACATAGTTGGCTTTTCCTTAACTGACTTTAAAGTTACTGTTTCATTACTTTTAAGAAAAATATTTTTTATTGTATGTTTTTCTTCATTTTATATCATAATTTCAACTTTGCAACAGCGATATACTGCTTGTATCAGCACTTTTAATATATGATGTTATATATCCTAATTACGTCCATATTTCTCTTATGCAATATTCAACATAGAAATGTATGTACATATGTATGTATTTATGTATGTACGTATGTATGTACGTATGTACGTACATACATACGTATGTATGTATGTATATATATATGTATGTATTGTGAATTGTCCTAAAAATGCGAGTTCCAGGTGTAGTTATAAAAGAAACAAAAACAGATATTATGATCTCCGGAACTTTAAAATGTGTGTGTGTGTGTGTTTTAAAGTTCTGGAGATCATAATATCTGTTTCTGTTTCTTTTATAACTACACCTGGTGTGTGCACACGCCCGTGTGTGTGTGTGCGCACATGCATGCGTGCACGCACGCACACCCCACACCCCCACACTCGATATTATACGACATACTTATATCTATTGTTTCCATAGTTCTAACATAGTTCTCTATACATTTATCATTCTGTATATTTTGATTTACACTTTTGTACATTCTGGTACTGCTTGCAATATGTATTCTTCTACATAATACCTGTATTTATTTCTGGTTTGTCACTCATCTTTCATCATTCGTTTTCAAATCTTTTTATTTCATTACTATATGTGGTTCTTTCCTTTTTGTCAAACAACCTGGAGTCTTAAGCAGGCACATCTGAAAAATTGTAGAAATAAGTAACACTGACATTTCATGAAAACAACATTGACCAGTATAGATGATCCCTCCCTGTCTGTTTAATCATTTTCCCCATCTGGCACATAAACATTTAGAATTTGGCATGATTAAAAGAATCCTCCCTGCAAGACATTGTGGGAGGATCATATACCTCTGCAGTGGGGAAAAAACCTTTTGTAAAAGAGCAAGATTTGCCAGCGTTGCTGGAGCTTAAAACAATGGCAGTTTCTCTTTTATTCGGCCTCTCGTTTTAAGAATGAAAAACAACGCTCCTTAGAAAGCAGCAGTTGGGGAAGATGAATAGCTGTTTGTTTTCCCTTATTCCCCCAATGTTATAAGATCTCCCACTAGAAAATTCTATCACTCCGTCCCCTTTGATCTAATAAACTTTATGAATCTGTAGCTGAGCTTTCATTTTTCTCATCGGCAAAGCCAACTTTTACAGTGAAGCCTCATATTAAATATTGAAGTCAACAACTACCCAGCTCTCGCTTAAGCTTCTAGTCCTTATGGTTTTAAATATTAACATGAAGAAATGGCCAGTGAAAGACAACGTTAGAAACCACATTGAAAATGGTAGTTGTGAGTTTCACAGCCTTGATAATTTCTTTACCCAGGTCTGACATCTTAAAAACCATTGAAAGGGTCTCATTGTCTCAATTTGTTTTGCCTAATTTTTCCATTTTCTTTTGTCACTGGGCGATAGTTAAACATCTAAACGTTGTAGAGGGATTAAAAAGTAGAACTGACCCATCAATGTGTTTGGCCCATTTAAGAATGCTTAGTGAGCCCCATATACTGTATGTATGTATGTATGTATGTATGTATGTATGTATGTATGTATGTATTGTGTGTGTATGTTTGTGTGTGTGTCTGTGTGTACATACTGTGTTTTATCGAAAATAAGACAGGGTCTTATTTTCTTTGGACTCCCGAAATAAGCATTTAATCTTATTTTCAGGGAAGTCTTATTATTTTTGAGGTGCAGGAGGAGGCAAGAGTGGCCACCTCATGATTGCTGCTGTGTTGCAATATTTTCGGGGAGGGCTTATTTTAGCATATGCGCTCAAAAGTCTGATTGGTCTAATTATCCAAGGAGGTCTTATTTTCAGGGAAACAGGGAATGTATGTATGTATCAGTGGTGGGTTCCGGATCCCGTTGAAACCAGTATGGTGCGTGCATGTGTCCTTATCGCATGTGACACCCCACGATGCCTCCGCAATGCCCAAGCTGCTCGGTGGAGCATCGCTCAGGGGCTGTACGCTCTGTGCATGTCCACAGAAATGCCAAAGAGCTCAAATATTGGTAAGGAGCACAGGCGGGCGGGCCCTCCGAAGCACCGTACTGTAATGGTAACCGGTGCTCCCAGCAGGCACTGGTACGCCCATACTGGGACGTACCGGTCGTAACCCACCACTGGTATGTATGTATGTATGTATGTATAGCTAGATGATAGGCAGACAGACAAATGCGCGCGCGCGCGCGCGCACACACACACACACACAGTATATGTACAGTATGTATGTACAGTATGCCATGTGGGAACTCTTGGGGTCCATAGTTAGTATTTGTTTATTGATTAATTGACTGGATTTTTATCCCACCTTTATTTCTTTATAAATAAATGCAAGTAGTTGACATAACTAATACTCCTCCTCTTTTCCCCACAACAGCAACCTTGTGAGGTGATTTGGGCTGAGAGAGAGGGGGGGGGGACTGTTCCAAAGTCCCCGGCCAGCTTTCATGCCTAAAGCAGGACTACAACTCACAGTCTCCTGATGACTGTCCCAAAGCCACCCCAACGGGCCTTCGTGCTTAATGTCAGACTAGAACTCAGAGTGTCCTGGTGATAGGACCAAAAATCACCCAGCCGAAGGTGGAACTAGAACTCACTGTCTCCTGGTTTCTAAGCCAGCACCTTAATCACTGTCCCAAACTGGCTCTCTGTCACTGTTGCTCAATAATGGCCCTCACTTTGGGGCTACAAGTGAGGTTCTGTTAGCACTGCAACAACCATCCCTCCGTGAGGAGGCTAAGGTAGAAGTCTGTCACTGTAACTGGAATATAGTAAAGCAATAGAGCACCAGGAGGGAGGGGCTGCATTCCAGAGCAGTAAGAGGCAGCTCAGTCCAGATATTTTGTGTGAGAGAAAGAGAGTGAAGACAGTCCCTCCCTAATAGTTCACAGAGTATATGTTTGAGATACCATATTTTCTGGAGTATAAAATGCATCTTTCCCCCTAAAAAAGAGGCTGAAAATCTGGTTGGTCTTATACACTGAATACAGCAGTTTTGGCCTCCTGAAACCCCGCCCCCTTCACAAAAATGGATGTTCAAAAGGTTTGGGAGGCCTGCAAAGTGCTCTTGGGGGCCAGGAAGGGCAAAAATGAGTGAAAAATGGGTTTTTCTCATTTTTGTCCCCTTCCCAGCCCCTAGGAGCACTCTACAAACCTAAAGCCTATGCATGCCCTTTTTTTTGACAAAATGTGCTGTTTTTATGAAAAATGGGCTGTTTTTTGTTCGTTTTTGCCCCCCACCCCCCAGGAGCACTATGCAGGCCTCTCAAACTCTCTGCATGCCCCATTTTTCACAAAAAACAAGAGGTGTGCAGAGGGTTTGAGAGGACTGCAGAGTGCAAAAACTTATATTAAAAATTTACCTCTTCAAAATCTTGGTGCGTCTTATACTCCAAAAATACGGTAAATATAGTAGAGCTGGCAAGATTCTGTCTATACGTTTGGCAACAATAATGAAATCAGCTTCAGCTTGGAAGAATCGCTACGTGTCTTTCTCTGTTCTTTGAACCTGAGAATATGTTTGATGCTGTCTTATGATGATGGATTGTATCATCACTTGTGGTCGCTCTTTTATTAACTTTATTTTGTGGTTTGTGTCTGTGCAGTCTTGCATTTTGCATTTTATTGTAACTACTGAAGAATTTAACAAAGACAAAAATGATACAATGGTGGTAATACTTTAACAAAGCATAATTTCAATTGGAATTATGGAGTTGGCTGATTTTGGAGGCAATGGGCAGGCTTTCTCTATTTGGGCAATAGGCTGGCATTCAGAAGATGCCCATGTGCCAATCTCCAGCTCTGGGTAAATGCATGTGAATGCAGACGGTTATTTAGATCATCAGCCCAGACCTGGCTAGAAAGGGTCATGTTTAGAATTTTAAATGACACTTTAACAGGAAAATGGGAAAATCAATAGGCAGCCAATTGCAATGGTGCTGTAAGTATTATATGTTTTGGCTGCTCAGCTCCCACACTTGAACAGCTGTGTTTCCAAATCATTTCAAGGCAGATTCACGTCCACGGTGCTGTGATCAAGAGTGTTTGTGGCTGCCTGATGTCATTCTCCTAACGAGAAGAGCAGAGATGATTTTAAGACAGAAATGTTTAATCTGAACAGACCATCGCAGCAGCTGACAAAAGGAATGGAGTTGTGATTTTAAATACTCTTCTAGCGCAAGGATGAAGCACCATTATTGCTGATTTGCCTGTGAAGCTTTCATGTCAGAATTTGGAAATGATGAAGGACTTCATGTGGGTGGGTGTTTAGTTGAAAGGATGTTGGTTGTTTTCCTCTCCTTGCTGAGTTCTTAACATCTTTCTCTTTTTATTTACTTTTGTTTCTTGTCCTTCTTCCTCCTCCTCCTTCTCCTTGTCCTCCTCCTCTTCCTTCTTCTTTTATTTTTCCTTCTCCCTTTGCTTCTCCTTCTCCTCCTATTTCTCCTTCCCCTTTTCTTCTCCTCCTTTTCCTCCCTCTCCTCTTCCCCTTCCCCCTCTTCGTCCCTTCCCTCCCCCTCCCTCTCTCCTTTCTTTCCTTCCTTCCCTCCCTCCCTTCTCCCTCCCTTCCTCTCATTTCTTCTCCCTCCCTCCATCTCTTCCCTTCCCTCCCTGCCTCCCTCTCTCCTTTCCTTCCTTCCTTCCTTTTCTCAATGTTCACAGGATATCCTACTGTACAGCAGACAAAGTGCATGACAAAGTGTTTGCCTACATTGCTCAGAGTCAGCACAATGAGAACTTGGAGTGCCATGCTTTCCTCTGTTCCAAGAAGAAAATGGTCAGTATTAAGTGGAAAAGTTATGGGTGGGTTCGTTGATTCAATTCCTATGGCTTCCCATAGGGCATTTCCAGGTTTTGGTAAAACCACCCCCACAGTGACTCATTGGTTCGCTTAACGACCGAGGCATTTGTTTAACAACCACAGCAGCCATTGTATGCGCATCGTGTTCGCTTCACAACCACCTCAAAAAAGGTCATAAAACGGGGTCTGTCCCATGGCCAACTTTCAGAACTCCCTAATAGTTAATAAGTTGAGGACTATCTGTAGAAGGGCTTTCCTTTGGAGGGGGCTAGGTTTTATTGATTTGCTTTGTGAGATCAACCCCCACATCACACTCACAAAAGGACAAAACTCTCCCTCATAGCTATTTCTAATTTCAGTGCGGGGTTTCAAATGTCCTTGAAACCTTTCCCTGCCAAAGGTGTTTCCCCTCTCCTCCTTTTCTTCCCCCTAGACAAAAAAATGCCTGCTAATATGACATTAACAGAAATATGAAGACAGGGTGCACAACTTCAGAGCTTGGACTCTGTATGTCTATTTTTCACATCTCCGGCATATAATTACTCTGTATTTTTAGCGCCTGGGCAATTCACAACATTATCTGGGTCTATTAAACTTGATTTGAATGTGACAGCTGAAATTGTAAACAGCTGTGAAGAGTTTCAAACTTAATTACCATATTTAAGGAGTTGTTGTCTTTTTTCTTTTTTTCCCCCTGATAAAAAAAAAGTACTTTGCTCCTCCACCAAAGATTTAAGTGGCTCTGACAAAATCTCT